>NC_088386.1:18037500-18337500 GCF_037993035.2 Macaca fascicularis
AAGATGCATACCCCACCTCTGTACCTTGTGCTGTGCATCTGTCAACTGAAGAATGACGAGGTTCATAAATTTGTAAAGGAGTGCTTTATTCCTTATAAAGGGTTGTGGGTCTGAGGGTGGCTATTCTGGCAGGCTGAGAAAGACAGCCTCTGGTCAGAAGCTGGAAACAGACACTTCGAGGGAGTGGCAAAAGAAACACGAATTTATGCCGAGCAGGGTGGCTGAATATACATATTTAATAACTTATAGGAGGAGGCATGAATATTTATGAAAGGAGAAACATGTGCATGCACAATTGAGCTTCATGTCCCTTCATGGGACCCCTGTTCAAAAAAATGGCCTCATTAGCATAATCTGAGGTTGGAGTTTTCAGCCCTCTTATGTCAAAAGGTGAAGCACGGGACATTAAAACCCCTATTGTGGATTCTCCATAGACTGGCCAGAACCACTCCATTGTCAGTGGTCTCTTAACAGGAAGGAATGCTGGTCAGTTGCTTTGTCAAAAACACAGAAGGGAGGAGCAGCATCAGATGGTTGGCTGAAATCAGTGGTGCAAAGAGTTTTTTGAAAGGGTTGGTTTCTGTTTAACCCTTAGGGAAGAAAGCCTAATGGCAGCTAGCAAGGAAGGGGGTATAATGAGATGTGTCCTATCTCCCATAGAGTTATTGCTGGAAACTCAATTTCCAAGGTTTCTTGGGGGTTCTCTTGGCCAAGAGGAGGTCCATTCCATTGGTTGGGGGGGATTAGGATTTTATTTTATTTCTCACCTCTTCCATCTGTTTATATGTATCCTTTAAAATTTCTTTTGTAAGAAATCAGGAATAGTAAATAAGCTTTCCCTAGGTTTGTGAACCATTCTAGCAAATTATTGTAATGCACAATGGGTGCACAGATAAAATCATCTCACTGAGACTGCAGCATTGCAGTAGATGGAGTTATTACTCAAATCGGTCTCCTCAAAGGCTCACAGTTAGTTAGGGTTTTTCAAGGATAGCTTGGTTTTGGGGGCTAGGGAATAGGGAATGTTGATTGGCTGAAGATGAGGTAATATGGGTGTGGCCTTTGGGTGAGGGCCACAGACCGCATGGTTAGGGTGGATAAGAAATGCAAAAGTCTGGCTGAGTGCAGTGGTTCATGACTGTAATCCCAGCACTTTGGGCGGCCAAGGCAGGCAGATTACTTGAGGTCAGTAGTTCAAGACTAGACTGGACAACATGGTAAAACCCAGTCTCTACTAAAAATACAAAAATTAGCAGGGCATGGTGGCAGGCAACTGTAATCCCACCTACCTAGGAGCCTGAGGCAGGAGAATTGCTTGAACCCAGGAGGCAGAGGTTGCAGTGAGCCGAGATCGTGCCACTGTACTCCAGCCTAGTCAACAGAGTGAGACCCCATCTCAAAAAAAAAGAAAAAAAAAGAAACGCCAAAGTCTGAAAAGACATCTCAAAAGGCCAATCTTAGGATCTACAATACAATAAAACAGTGATGTTATCTACAGGAATAATTGGGGAAGTTAAAAATCTTGTGACCTATGGAGCAATGGCTGGTTTTTGTTTATGCTTACATCTTGGCAGAATTCAGGCCTCCCTCATAACCATAACCTTGTGGACTTTCATAGTTTTACAAAGGCGGTTTAGTTTTGGAAAAGGCTATTATCATCTTTAAGGTTAAGCTGTAAACTAAATTCCTCCCAAAGTTATCTTGGTCTACACCCAGGAATAACCAAGTACAGTTTGGAGGTTAGAAGCTAGATGAAGAACACTGTCAGATTGCTCTTACTCTCATAATTTTGCAAAGGCGGTTTCATTATTGAACCTGAAGAGGTGGTTGTGGGAGCCTTTGATTTGTAGCCAAGACATACAGAAGTTGTGGACAAGTGCCCACCACTTGTGACTGGCATCTGAAGTGTGTGTGGATGGGGGTGGTTTTGTGGGACTCAGCCCTTAACCTATGGAGTTTGCACTAACTCTGGCCAGTTAGTGTCAGAATTGAGTTAAATGGTAGGATGCAGTCAGGCGCGGTGGCTCATGCCTGTAATGCCAGCACTTGAGAGGCCAGGAGGGCGGATCACCTGAGGTCCGGAGTTTGAGACCAGCCTGGTCAACATGGTGAAACTCCATCTCTACTAAAAATACAAAAATTAGCCTGGTGTAGTGGTGGGTGCCTGTAATCCCAGCTATTTGGGAGGCTGAAGCAGGAGAATCGCTTGTACCTGGGAGGCAGAGGTTGCAGTGAGCTGAGATCGTGCCATTGCACTCCAGCCTGGGCAACAAGAGTGAAACCCCATCTCAAAAAAAAAAAAAAAAAAATTATAAGATGCTCAGTCAATGTCCACTAAGAATTGGGGAATTGGTTGGTGTGGAGAAAGAAAAACCCCAGGCCGGGCGCGGTGGCTCACGCCTGTAATCCCAGCACTTTGGGAGGCCGAGGTGGGCGGATCACGAGGTCAGGAGATCGAGACCATCCTGGCAAACACGGTGAAACCCCTTCTCTACTAAAAACGCAAAAAAATTAGCCGGGCATGGTGGCGGGCGCCTGTAGTCCCAGCTACTCGGGAGGCTGAGGCAGGAGAATGGTGTGAACCCAGGAGGCAGCAGAGCTTGCAGTGGGCGGAGATCACGCCACTGCACTCCAGCCTGGGCGACAGAGCAAGACTCTGTCTAAAAAAAAAAAAAAAAAAGAAAAGAAAAACCCCACACATTTGGTGTCAGAAGTGTTGTGTGAGGAATACAGAAAAACAGTTTTTTCTCTTGCCAGTTAAATTTGAATGTCAAGTAAACAGAAAAATGGGACACACACTAAAAAAATTTGTTGTTTATTTGGAATTCAAATTTACCTGGGCATTCTGTATTATTATTTGTTAAATCTGGCAACACTACGTATGATGACACTCTTCTAGTTCTAGGGGTAGCCTTAAGAGGCCTGGCAGTTTCTCCTTTTGCCCTCCAAAAGCCAGCTACTATGCTATAAAGAACTTTGGGCTGGACTACTGAATGAAGAGAGGTCACCTGGAGAAGGCCTAGAAGATGAGAAGTGATTTTATATATTCCAGCCGCAACTGAATGGAACGTCTGTGGTAGGTTTCCTGTCCCTTTCTCACTATTGCATTCCTGGTGGGGGTGAGGGGGTTAGAGGTATCTGGGGAGGATCAGAAAACAGTTTACAGGTCTTTAGATCCAGGAAAGCTGTACCAGAGGAGCTACATCCACATCTGGACATAAACCTGATCATGAATACTGGGCCTGATGCTTTAATAGGATAAGACTTTGCAGTGTGTTGGGAGGGGTTGAAAGAACGTAAATAATTTATTGCCAGAGGGCAGACTGTAGTTGACTAAAGATGGCCATGGTTTTTTTTTTTTTTTTTTTGAGACGGAGTCTCGCTCTGTCGCTGGGGCTGGAGCGCAGTGGCCGGATCTCATCAGCTCACTGCAAGCTCCGCCTCCCGGGTTTACGCCATTCTCCTGCCTCAGCCTCCTGTGTAGCTGGGACTACAGGCGCCCGCCACCTCGCCCGGCTAGTTTTTTGTATTTTTTTAGTAGAGACGGGGTTTCACCGTGTTCGCCAGGATGGTCTCCATCTCCTGACCTCGTGATCCGCCCGTCTCGGCCTCCCAAAGTGCTGGGATTACAGGCTTGAGCCACCGCACCCGGCCAGATGGCCATGGTTTTATTGCCACTTCTCTGAGTGAGAGACAGAGTCTATTTGCCCTCACCCCCACCCCCCCCCCATGAACTCTGGACTGGCCTTGTGACTTGCTTGGACAAACAGAAGGCAACAAAGTTGCTGTGTGACTTTCAGGCAGTAGTGTTCTGGAAAACCAGCTCTATAAAAAAATTTGTTAAAGCCCTAATTAATATCATTTACCTATTTCTGTGGTGTAAATACTCCCGCCATGGCTGATTTCAAGCTATCAAAGTGATATCACCGACCATGGAGTTGGGAATGGACAAGCACAATTGGCTTTCATGAGCCTGTACAAATTGGCTTCAGCATGTCACTACTCTCAGACCTTGTCCTTGAGAGCTCTGTCAGCTTCCATTTTTGCTTCCTTGAAATCCACCCAACGTGAAGGATCTTCAAGATAGGCTCATGAATGATGAGAGGCCAAATGGAAAGAAAGGACAAGTAGAAAAGGAAGGAAGCCTTAGGCATTCTTGCCTCAAATTGGCTCCCAGCTAAGTACAGCTGTATTAGGGACTCTGGCCAACATTACATGAAGCAGAAGACAACCTCACCAATCCAGAGAAATATGAGAAATAATAAACTGTGCATTGAAGCCACTGTATTTTGGAGTGGTTCTTTTTTTTTTTTTTTTTTTTTTTTTGAGACGGAGTCTTGCTCTTGTCACCCAGGCTGGAGTGCAATGGCACGATCTCGGCTCACTGCAACCTCCGCCTCCCAGGTTCAAGAGATTCTCCTGCTAAAGCCTCCCAAGTAGCTGGGATTACAGGAGCCCGCCACCATGCCCAGCTAATTCTTGTATTTTTTAAGTAGAGATGGGGTTTCGCCATGTTGGCCAGGCTGGTCTCGATCTCCTAACCTCATGATCCACCCACCTCAGCCTCCCAAAGTGCTGGGATTACAGCTTGAGCCACTGCGCCTGGCCTGGAGTGGTTCATTAGCAATAAAATGACAGCTTGGCTGTCATTAAATAAAGCCATATCAAGTTTTACTCCCATTGGCAATGCGTGGGAGTGCCTTATTCTTCCAATAGAAGCCCACACTGCATTACCATCACCAGTTTGACAAATTAAAAATACGTATGTTGCAGTTTAATTTGCATTTCTTTGCAAATGAGTTTGAACATTTTTTTCATATGCTTATTAGTCATAAATTGATTATACCCTCAGTTCATTGTTCTATTGATTTGTAGGAGCTTTTACTATTTCAGTAATAGTAATAATAAATGGAGGATATTTTACAATACATATGACCACATAGTTTACTTGTGTGTTCTTTGCAGTAAAAAGCTTAAACTATTGATATAAAAATGATGCCTGGCTAGAAAATTTTCTGAAAGTTTCTTGTAAGGCCATCATATCCAGTTTTGAGTTTGTTCATTTTTAGCATTCCTTAAATTATTCTGAATAGTTTCACTTGGATTTTCTCTACTGGTGATTTTCTTCAATGGAATCTTCAGCTGAAACCCAATACAAAATACCTCTTGCCTGCCACTTTAATTTGAACACCCCTGGCTCAACCCACTCTAGCAGGTTAATTCTTCAGCTACTCTTTTGTTAAAACCAACGAAAAGTCTTTGATACATAGTGCAGTTACATTTCATACCAATTTAAATTTCACAAATTGGAAACAGAGCTATATAAAAATGTTATTAGTTTGTGCAAATTATGAATAATATGAATTCTCCCTAAACCAAAAGTACTAAAATTGGATTGGATTCTAGAACCACAACAAAAAAATGGTGCATTAATGGGAAAACAGAAAAATTAGAAAACCTCAAATGAGATCTAAAGTACAGTTAACTTTATCAATGTTGTTTTCTTAGTTTTGACAAATGTACCTTGGTAATGTAAAATATCAGCAACAGGGAAAACTGGGTGAAGGAGTATGTGGAAATTCTCTATACTGTGTTTCCAGCTTGTCTATAAGTCTAAAATTATTCCAGAATGAGAAGTTTGCTTTTTAAGCATTTATTTATTTATTTGATTAATTTATTTTTAAATTTATTATTATTATTTGAGATGGAGTCTCACTCTGTCACCCAGGCTGGAGTGCAATGGCGCAATCTCAGCTCACTGCAACCTCTGCCTGCCAGGTTCAAACAATTCTCCTGCCTCAGCCTCCCAGGTAGCTGGGACTACAGGAGTGTGCCACCATGCCTGGCTAATTTTTTTTTTTGTATTTTTAGTACAGATGGGGTTTCACCATGCTGGCCAGGCTGGTCTGGAACTCCTGACCCCCTGATCCACCCGCCTTGGCCTCCCAAAGTGCTGGGATTACAGGCATGAGCCACCGCGCCCAGCCCTTTTTTAAGCATTTAAATATTTGCTCTAAGAAATGTTATACAGTGTTGCTGGGCGCGGTGGCTCACGCCTGTAATCCCAGCACTTTGGGAGGTCGAGGCTGGTGAATCACGAGGTCAGGAGATGGAGACCACGGTGAAACCCCGCCTCTACTAAAAATACAAAACGAATTAGCCGGGCCCGGTGGCGGGCGCCTGTAGTCTCAGCTACTCAGGAGGCTGAGGCAGGAGAATGGCGTGAACCCGGGAGGCGGAGCTTGCAGTGAGCCGAGATCGCGCCCCTGCACTCCAGCCTGGGTGACAGAGCGAGACTCCATTTCAAAAAAAAAAAAAAAAAGAAACGTTATACAGTGTTATAGGCCTATGTGTTCTAAGAATACTTTTCCTTACATTATATTTATTCCTCTGGAGGAATACATTGTCTAGAATTAGGCAAGTTTTGAGTTATGTGAGGTTTTCAGGTCCTTATCTCCTGAATATAATTATTGCCGTGTAAATTATGTATTCACATCCTATTTTGAAAACGAAAATAGTAATAACTAAAGATCAAAGCCTGAATCATAATTTTTTAAAAAACTTTTTTGAGATCGAGTGTCACTCTGTCACCCAGGCTGGAGTGTAGTGGTGTGATCTCGGCGCACTGCAGCTTCTGCCTCCCGAGTTCTACGGGAGCAATTCTGAGGTAGCGATTCTCCTACCTCAGCCTCCAGAGTAGCTGGGATTACAGGTGGGGGTCACCACACCCTGCTACTTTTTGTATTTTAGTAGAGATGGGATTTCACCACGTTGGCCAGGGTTGTCTCAAACTCCTGGCCTCAAGTAAGCTGCCCTGCCTCAGTCTCCCAAAATGCTGGGATTACAGGTCTGAGCCACCGTGCCCAGCCCTCTGAATCATTAACTAAAAGAAATCCTTCCTTTCAATAAAAAGCAAAAAAAAAAAAAACCCAAACTCTCTCTTTTCCAGTTTCTGGCATTGGAATTGTGGTAGTAAAGCCTCATCACGCTATGATGATCTTTGGACTAGTATGTGAGTGGAACTCTGGCTTTAAGTGTGGAATCTGGAGACAGGGTCCCAGGTAGGGCTTTCTGTCCACCTCTAAGAGGTAGAAGTGTAAGCACATAAATCCAAACCTTGCAGCCACAGTCATAAATCTTTATGAGAAATTGGGCTTTGCTCATGAAGTTGGTAAGGAGACCCTCTTGTCCAGTGCTTTTGTATTCTCCTCTCCCTTCACAGCAAGTGTCTTGGGAATGAAGGAAGGGGTTTTGGTGTAGTGTTTTGCATTCATGTTTCTTTGCAGATAAAATGTATCTTTTTATGGGCTTCCCCATTGTAAAAGAAATTCCAATAATTTAAGTTCTGGGTGTTTCAGGTTTTACAGTTCCTACTGTTTCCCCCTCTACTTAGAGTATATATTTTGAAATACTATTATACACTCGTCTGTGCCTCATTTCTTATACAGGTGATAGCCACTGATACTGAGTGGCCTCTGAATAAACAGTGCAGTCCTATTTTGCACTAATTTGAATTAGCAAATTCAAAACAGTGAGAGATGAAAAATATTATTAAAGTCTCACTTTAAGCACACAAGTTGAAAGAATGTAAATTCCTCACACTAAAATTTGTTTATTCTGCATTCAATGGTAAGTTTGTTATAAGAAATGCACTACAATGCCCTAGATTTATATGCACGGAGGCTGTTATTTCTTGCATTACATTAATTCTCAAGGGAAAAATCTGTCTGGAATTGTGCATATTTTGAGTTATGGGAGGTTTTCAGAAGCCCTTCCTAGAGTGAGTCTGGAGTAACTTGGGTGATTTAACTCCTCCAGTGGGAATCTGTTGCATTATTGTTGCTGATGTGATTTCTAATGGCAAAAGGTATTGATTGCTTAGTCCTCTGCTCAATACTGTATTGAGTACCTGTATGATGTACTCAACAGTGTATATTACTCCATTACATCCGTGAGGCAGGTATTATTACTTTCATTCTATAAATGAAAAATTGTATGCTTGGCAAATTTAAGTAACTTCTTCTTCTTCTTTTTTCTTTTTTTTCCTCACACAGAGTCTCACTCTGTTGCCCAGGTTGGAGTGTAGTGGTGTGATCTTGGCTTACTACAACCTCCGTCCCCTGGGTTCAAGTGATTCTCCTGCCTCAACCTCCCTAGTAGCTGGGATTATAGGTGCCTGCCACCACGCCCGGCTGATTTTTGTATTTTTTTTAGTAGAGACAGAGTTTCTCCATGTTGGCCAGTCTGGTCTCGAACTGCTGACCTCAGATGACCCGCCCGCCTCAGCCTCTCAAAGTGCTGAGATTACAGGTGTGAGCTAGTAACTTCTATCCAAGGGATTATCTTTGGATTTAAGGCTGGAATCTAAATCCTTTATTTAGGGCTGGAATGAAGATTTTTTTAATCTGCAAATTCTAAGACTTTTGCTAACTAACTCAGTATAAAATTGTCATGCGCGTCTGTGTGAAGAGACCACCAAACAGGCTTTGTGTGAGCAACAAGGCTGTTTATTTCACCTGGGTGCAGGCGGGCTGAGTCCCAAAAGAGAGTCAGTGAAGAGAGATAAGGGTGGGGCCGTTTTATAGGATTTGGGTAGGTAAAGAAAAATTACAGTCAAAGGGGGGTTGTTCTCTGGCGGGCAGAAGTGGGGGTTACAAGGTGCTCAGTGGGGAAGCTTTTTGAGCCAGGATGAGCCGGGAAAAGGAATTTCACAAGATAATATCATCGCTTAGGGCAAGGACCGGCCATTTTCACTTCTTTTTTTTTTTTTTTTTTTTTTTTTTGAGACGGAGTCTCGCTCTGTCGCCCAGGCTGGAGTGCAGTGGCCGGATCTCAGCTCACTGCAAGCTCCACCCTCCCGGGTTCACGCCATTCTCCTGCCTCAGCCTCCCGAGTAGCTGGGACTACAGACGCCCGCCACCTCGCCCGGCTAGTTTTTTGTATTTTTAGTAGAGACGGGGTTTCACCGTGTTAACCAGGATGGTCTCGATCTCCTGACCTCGTGATCCGCCCGTGTCAGCCTCCCAAAGTGCTGGGATTACAGGCTTGAGCCACCGTGCCCGGCCTACCATTTTCACTTCTTTTGTGGTGGAATATCATTGGTTAAGGCGAGGCAGGGCATTTGCACTTCTTTTGTGATTCTTCAGTTACTTCAGGCCATCTGGGCGTATATGTGCAAGTCACAGCGGATACGATGGCTTTGCTTGGGCTCAGAGGCCTGACAAAAATGTTTACCATGCATCAGTTATTTCAACCCTGTAGAAAAGTAGATAGGTCTTTGCTTCTGTAATCCTGGTCTTTGAATGCTAAATTTTGATTTTGCTTCTTGATTCCTAAGTCACTGCTAAGTCACCTTTCAAGAAAGCAGCCTCATCCTGTTGAGGTTATTCAGAGACTGATGCAGCCAGCCAGCACCTCAGCACCTCTGGAATTGCCAGGACTGGAGAAGCTGTTTGACTTTTTTTTGTTAGCTTGCTTGTTTTTGCTTGTTTCTTTTGTTGTGGGAAATTTTCCTTATCAATTGAAACTGCTCAAAATCTTTTTCTAATGGGTGCTATGTACCACTTCTTTAAACAACAGTGTCACTAATCAGTATTTCCCCTCTCCTAGAGGTGGTTGATATTGTTAAGACAAAATGAAAAAGCGTACTTGTAGGGGGAGGGTATGGTTTGTTGTTGCTATTGTTGCTGTTTGCTTTACAAATATTTTTCCTTCTTGAGTTAAAAAAAAATTGTAAATCTACTCACAGAGGCAGTTTGGCTCCCACTCATCTGAGGCATTCTATAGCCTATAATGTTATTTCCCTTACTAAATCCTTCAATGTGGAGAGACAGAGTAGCCCCAGGACAAGGAAGAAACTAAATCTTTTTAATGTCTTCCAATCTCTGGGTTCAGTGAAATACCTAGAACGGAGGAAGATGAGCTGAGCTGGAATTGGGACTGTCATACTCTACTCCACTTATGTTTTTGTCACCACACTCATAAATGCCTATTAACCAAAGACCTAAAGTTCTGCTCCATATCAATAATCTTTGCAAGACCTTCATCGTTAGTTTTCATTAATAATTCATATTCTCTCACCCCCACTAAAAGGGAGCTTCCGGAAGGCAGAGACTTTGTCACGAAGACTACCTGACACAAAGTAGGCATTCAGTTTATTTTCAGTGGATGACTGAATTAATACATGAATTACGGTTTCATAACTGAGACCTCATTAAAGCAGCTTCCACCTGCCTCAGCCTCCCAAAGTGTTGGGATTATAGGCGTGAGCCACTGTGCCCGGCCTGGAGACTTCTAGGCTAATGCTTGTACCTATGTATCTACTTTAATTAATTAATTAATTTATTTATTTATTTTGAGATGGAGTCTCACTGTGTCACCCAGGCTGGAGTGTAGTGATGCGACCTCGACTCCCTGCAACCTTTGCCTCCCAGGTTCAAGCCATTCTCGTGCCTCAACCTCCCTAGTAGCTGGGATTACAGGTGCACGCCACCATACCTGGCTAATTTTTGTAATTTTAGGAGAGACAGGGTTTCACCATGTTGGCCAGGCTGGTCTCGAACTCCTGACCTCAAGTAATCCTCCCGCCTCGATCTCCCAAAATGTTGGGATTACAGGTGTGAGCCACTGCACCTGGCCTGATTTTTAAAATTCTATTTCCTATTGTATTTTGTTGGTTATGAATCACTAAGTTAGTGTCATGACCTTCTCTAGAGGTTTGAGAGAAAAAATAAAAACCACTACTGTAGAAGATTTCAGGGGATTCAAAGGGAAATGATGGCCATTGGCCACACAGAAAGCACGTATAGGCCACTGAATTATCAACATAAATACAAACAAAATGCTGTCCCTTTTAATAAATGGTGCTGGGACACCAACTGTGTATTCAAGTGTAATGAAATGAAATTAGACCCCTACCCGCCACCATATATGAAAATTAACTGGAAATGGTTAAAGACCTAAGCGTAAGAGGTAAAGCTATTATACTCTTAGGCAAAATATAAGCATAAATCTTCAGAGCTTGGATTAGGTGGTGGTTTTCTAGATAGGACAACTAAAACACAAGCAACAAGAGAAAAATAGATTGGTTGGACTTAATCAAAATTTAGAACTCTTATGCTTCAAAAGACACCATAAAACATTAGAAAGTCGGCTGGGCACGGTGGCTCACGCCTGTGATCCCAGCACTTTGGGAGGCTGAGGCAGGTGGATCACCTGAGGTCGGGAGTTCGAGACCAGCCCTGACCAACACGGAGAAACCCATTTCTACTAAAAATACAAAATCAGCCGGACGTGGTAGCACATACCTGTAATCCCAGCTACTCGGGAGGCTGAGGTAGGAGAATTGCTTGAACCCAGGAGGTGAAGGTTGCAGTGAGCCAAGATCACGCCATTGCACTCTAGCCTGGGCAACAAGAGCGAATTTCCATCTCAAAAAAAAAAAAAAAAAGGAAAAAATTGGAAAGACAACCTACAGAATGGATTATTTTTTCAAATTATTTATCAGATAAGGGATGTATGTCTAGAATGCATAAAGAACTCTTACAACTCAATAATAAAAAGACAAACGAGCCAATTAAGAAGTAGACAAAAGATTTGACCAGATACCTCAAACTTTTTTTTAGTGTTTGGTGAGGGAAGGAAGAAAGGGAAAAAGAAGAAAGAAAGGAAGGAAAGAAGAAAGGATGGGAGGAAGGGAAGGAGGGAAGGAGAGAGGAAGATTCTTGCAGTCTTTGGGCACTAGGTATATTTTAGGGCAGGAAATAGAGACTTGGGGAAAAGGGCCTTGGGTGAATTTCAAGATCAGTATCAGATGATTACTCATTAACACAGAATCTCCATATCTTCTAGTGGGAGGGGACCCTGATCTAATTCTTTCACTGAATGAGATAAACAAAGTCCCAAGAGGTGTAGTGACTTTCTCAAGATCACATGTCCAGTATGAAAGAAGCTAGGGTTAGCAGAGTTCAAGTCTCAAATGACTTATGAAATATTGTTTTAAAATAGGAGAAAATACAGAGAAGAGAAGGACAAAGCAGCAGGAAATGGGGGGATGTTAAAACACAAAATAGGCCGGGCGCGGTGGCTCAAGCCTGTAATCCCAGCACTTTGGGAGGCCGAGGCGGGTGGATCACAAGGTCAGGAGATCAAGACTATCCTGGCTAACATGGTGAAACCCCGTCTCTACTAAAAATACAAAAAACTAGCCAGGCGTGGTGGCGGGCGCCTGTAGTCTCAGCTACTTGGGAGGCTGAGGCGGGAGAATGGCGTGAACCCGGGAGGCGGAGCTTGCAGTGAGCCAAGATCACGCCACTGCACTCCAGCCTGGGAGACACAGCGAGACTCCGTCTCAAAAAAAAAAAAAAAAAAACACACAAAATATACATTTGCCATGATAACCTTTGTTCTCCTGGACAGAGGCACACCTTTTGCAGTATTGTGAAATAGTGGTTAGGATGGGAATAACTCATGGATGCTAGGTCAGAATCACCACATGAGTACTGTGGGGACCAGTAAAATTTTTACAGTTTTATAATGCAAAATACTCAGTGTTCTTTTAGTGCCCTCTGTAGTTCTCTGCAGAATCAACTTAATGTGGAATGATTTCTACTGGGTGCCTCTTCGTCCTCTTTATTTTCTTAATAAACCACTTCTTTCTTTCATGTCTCTACCACTACCAGAGATCTGGATTCCTCATTTTCTATTCTGGGAGAAAGCCTATTCTGCAAGAGGATTATCATCCCCCCTTCCCAGTTATTTATATATGATATATAAAACATATATTAATTTCCCAGTTATTTATATATGATATATAAAACATATATTAATATATATAATTTTATAACAAAACTGTGTAGATTCATTGAAGAAAATGTAGAAGATATGGGAGTAAAAGCAAAATTTTTAAATCACCTTTAGTCTCACTATCTAGATATTAATACTAATAATATTTTGTGGCATTTCCTTTCAGTCATTTGGGGGCTTTTTAAAAATACATATACACGCAGAGAGATACACACTTTAAAACAATTAATTATGCCAAATTATACAAATATAACATATTATCACTTGCTGTTTCCTTTAACAATATATCATTGCCACTTTTCTCTACCCTAAAGTAATCTTCTATAATATTTTAATTATCTCAAATATTCCATTGTCTAAAGTGCCAAAAAATATTCAGATCATTTACTAGTCTTGGATATTTCTGTTGCCTCCATTTTTTTCCTAATATAGAAAAAAAAATGTGGTCAGGCACTGTGGCTCACGCCTGTAATCCAAGTACTTTGGGAGGCTGAGATGGGTGGATCACGAGTTCAGGAGATCAAGACCATCCTGGCCTACATGGTGAAACCCTGTCTCTATTAAAAATACAAAAATTAGCTGGGCATAGTGGCGTGCACCTGTAATCCCAGCTGCTGAGGAGGCTGAAGCAGGAGAATCGCTTGAACCTGGGAGGTGGAGGTTGCAGTGAGCCAAGATTGCGCCACTGCACTACTGCCCAGGCAACAGAGAGAGACTCTGTCTCAAAACAAAACAAAAAAATGCTACACTGAAAATCACTGGTGCTAAATCTTTTGCATGTATCAATGGTGATTGTTTACTCAGGATAAATTCCTAGAAGTAGGTCAAAGGTAATCACATAGTTAAGCACAAATAGGTAAGTATATAATTTTAAAGTTTTGATAAGTACTGTCAAATTGTATTCCAGAAAGATTGTGGAACTTTATAGCCCTATTAAAAAAGCAAAGTGAGGCTGGGCACGGTGGCTCATGCCTGTAATCCCAGCACTTTGGGAGGCCAAGGTGGGTGGATCTCAAGGTCAGGAGTTCGAGACCAGCCTGATCAACATGATGAAACCCCGTCTCTACTAAAAATACAAAAATTGGCCAGGTGTGGTGGTGTGCGCCTGTAATCCCAGATACTCAGGAGGCTGAGGCAGGAGAATCACTTGAACCTGGGAGGCGGAGGTTGCAATGAACCAAGATTGACCACTGCACTCCAGCCTGGGCGATAGAGCAAGACTCCATCTCAAAACAAAAAACAAAAAAAAAAAGCAAAGTGTGTCTGTGTATTTTTGTATATTTGTATGTGTGTGTATATAATGTGTGTGTATGTGTGTGTGTGTTTTACCCAGTATTGTGGGAAACTCCTTAGCTTAGGTCACTATATTAGAGTAACTGTGGTTGCTATAATAAATAAAATTGCAATGGCGTAACATAATAGAAATTTATTTTTTGTGCATGTAACTGTCCAGTGAGGGGTTCCTGGTTGAACATGGCTTTCTCTACAGGAAATTTAGGGATTCAAGCCTTTGTATCTTGTGGGAATTTTCTGGTACTTCCCCACTGTTGTATCCATCTGATGGGGACACAGGGAAAAGAAAAAACATGATAGAGACATAACTTCACATTCCATTGACTAGAACTCAGTCATATAGTCAATCTAACTGCAAAGGAGTATAGGAAATGTAATCAGGAGGAGCTGCCACAGTAGCCAAAAAGGATAAACCTAGGCAAAACAATGCAGCTGGTTCATGGAATTAAAAAACACATTGCTGACTCTATTGACAGAAGAGGCCGATTGCAGTCATTAGCAATGACATTTCCATGTACACATTGAAGTTGAAAAGATAACTTAAATTCTCTAGAGGCTTTCCACCTGTATATTTGCAAACATATGATAGGGTCTTTTAAAATACCAGTTTTATACTGAGTAAGGCTTTCCCCTTCAATATCCTACTGTTAGTTTTTATTAGTATACTATATATTACAACAAGAAGATACTAAATGCCTATTTAAATAATTAATCATGCACAGAGCATTATTTCATTTGACAATGTTCTGTTCATGCATCTACTGTAATTCCTACAATATGACTCAGGCAGGTGAGTTTGTAGGTTCATTGATGTTCCACAGTGAGTAAGTCTATGCAAACCTAACCCCAAAGGCCAAGGAAGCTGAGAGGCTGAAGAATGAGGCTGACAAATCCACTCCCTCAGAAAGAAACATTTAACAGGGAGTTATGAATGGAAGCTATGTCCTAGGCAGCCACAGAAAGAGATGGCGGATTCCCAGGCCATTACCACCCAGACTCAGGGTATACACCATAGGGAAGGAATGTGTAGGACAATTAAAGCTGACCCCTCAGGGAAAGGCAAGAAGGCAATGTGAATCTACCTAAAGGCAGGCTGTATGGTAAAGGTTGTTTTGAACAAAGGGCAGGATTTACAGTAACAGTAGATAAAGTAGAAATCTTAGAGGCATTCCTGGAACAAGGGTCAATCAGAAGTCAACATAGCAGATAGCATCCAAGATGGAGTTGCTTTAATCTTCACAATTGGACAATCATAGAGGCTGTTCTAAGATTTTTGTAGGCATGTTTCCTTTTGTTCTCTTCTAGAAGTCAATTTATGGCTTGATGATATATTTAAGGTCAACTTGTAGAAGTATGAATGGCTTTATATTTTTTCTCCTTTCACATTAAGTGCAAGTTAAGTAGTCTGCCAAGAAGATCATAACACAGGCTTGAAAATATTGGCCGGGCACGGTGGCTCACATCTGTAATCCCAGTGTTTTGGGAGGCCAAGGCGGTCAGATCACAAGGTCAGGAGTCTGAGACCAGCCTGACCAACATGGTGAAACCCCGTCTCTACTAAAAATACAAAAAATTAGCTGGGCATGGTGGGACACACCTGTAATCCCAGTTACTCAGGAGGCTGAGGCAGGAGAATCGCTTGAACCCAGGAGGCGGAGGTTGCAGTGAGCTGAGACTGCACCATTGCGCTCCAGCTTGGGCGACAGAGTGAGACTCTGTCTCAAAAAACAAACAAACAAAAAAACCAACCAAACAAACAAAAAACAACTGATTCTTTCCTGAACAATTCTCCTGACTCACTGATTATGCCATTTTGCCTTCCCAAGTTGAACTGTGGTAGATAGAGAAAAAAACAGATTGGCCTTCCTTCAAACATTTATGTGTCAAATGGAAGACAATATAAGAGGTAAAAGCATGATTTTGAGTCATTTTGTGAAAAGTAGTACTATATATTTATTAAAGACCATGCTGTTCAATAAATGTTTTTGTTATCATTTACCATTTTTGAGCAATAAGAATGTGTTATACAAGGTGTAAAACAGGTAAACAATAGGCATTAGTATTTGCAAAGGCGGCTCTGATAAGAAAATATCCAATAGGGTTACTGTCCAAACATTCAACAAGCGATAATGATAGGAGTTGAGCCCAATTGGAACACATAGAGCCTATATTATAATATTAATAATGGAGAAGGAGGAAAATAATTTCTTTCCAATCTTCAACAAATATACTGAATAGCCATGGACTAACAAACTCAGTAAATATAAACCTGTAGTGGCCAGAATGTTAGAATAAGAACGAAAAAGAAAGAGAAATGAAAATAAGATGAGATCGAATATACTAAAATATTTTAATGTATCTTAAGAGATAAATGCCTTTTTTTTTTTTTTTTTTTTGAGGTGAAGTCTCAGTCTGTCACCCAGGCTGGAGTGCAGTGGCGAGATCTCAGCTCACTGCAAGCTCCGCCTCCAGGGTTCACACCTCATTCTCCTGCCTCAGCCTCCTGAGTAGCTGGGACTACAGGCGTCCGCCACCACGCCCGGCTAATTTTCTTTGTATTTTTTTTAGTAGAGATGGGGTTTTCACTGTGTTAGCCAGGATGGTCTCTATCTCCTGACCTTGTGATCTGCCAGCCTCGGCCTCCCAAAGTACTGGGATTACAGGTGTGAGCCACCGCGCCCGGCCCTAAATGACATTTCAAAAAATAAACCACTACCAAAAAGTACATGCCAAGATGTTAACAAAACCATATGATCTGCTGGCCCTGATGGACAGCCCCTGATTCTTTTCTCCTCAAAAAAGATTTCATTTCTGGCACTTTAAGCAAAAGAGGTTGCTGACACACATAAGTGACCCACTCTACATATATTCTGGAAAATAGCCACCTCTACTCTAATCCCTGTTTGTTGTTGCTGTTGTTGTTAATTCAATGATATTCTACTAAATTCTTCTACAAAAGGTATTATTATTATTTTTTTTTGATGGGGGATGGAGTCTCACTCTGTCACCCGGGCTGGAGTGCAATGGCGCCATCTCGGCTCACTGCAACCTCCTCCTGCTGGGTTCTATCAATTCTCCTGCCTCAGCCTCCTGAGTAGCTGGGATTACAGGCACCTGCCACCATCCCTGGCTAATTTTTTGTATTTATAGTAGAGACAAGGTTTCATTATGTTGGCCAGGCCGGTCTCGATCTCCTGACCTCATGATCTGCCCATCTCGGCCTCCCAAAGTGCTGGGATTACAGTCATGAGCCACCACGCCCAGTCGATTCAACCTTTTCTAGCTGTTCAGTCCCTCATTGTTCTCCTACAAGGCTCTCATTCTGCATACCTCTCTTTGGTGTAATTGCCTAGACCAGAGCTGGATTATACCACTCCAACAACAATCTGTCATTATTGTGTTCAAGGCCCAAGCTGAACCTCATATGCTTAGCAAGATTCCATAATTCCATGATGATCCTTCACTGACTTTTCATTTCCTTCTTTCCTTCATCAACAAATATTCATTGAGCGCCCTATGGGACAGATATTATTCTCAGCCTTGGAGATACGGCAGTGGCTGAGATAAATCCCTGTTCTCAAAAAGCTTTTATTTGAGTGTGGAGATACAGATAGTAGACCAATACATAATATGTCAGGTGATTGGAAATTCATTCAATAAATTCTCCTACTGCCTTCCAGTAGCTTTCCTTCTCACTCAGCAACAGGTTTTGATCTCCTGTTGCCCTTCAGACCCTCTTTCCTCATGCAGCCCCTCCCTCATTCTACTGTAAGCACACTGGGCTCCTTCATGTTCCTGGGACTTGCCAACTTCTCTCCTTATCAGGACCTTGTGGTAGCCAGGCTCCAAATTATCCTCAGTGGTCCCCACCTCATGGTGTTCATGAGGTGTATAGCCCTACACTGAATAGGGTGGACCTGTGAAACAACCGGAGATTGCAGAGATGATGGTGTGTGATTTCTGAGGTTAGATCATAAAAGACATGCGGCTTCCCCCTTGCCCGTTCTTGGACTGCCTGTCCTGGGGAAAGCCAGGCATGGCATGATATCTACCGTATGATGAGGGCAGACATTATTCTCAGCCTTGGAGACACAGCAGTGAATGAGACAAATCCCTGTTCTCAAAAAGCCTTTATTTGAGTGTGGAGACACAGATAGTAAACAAATGTATAATATGTCAGGTGATTGTAAATGCCACTAAAGGAAAAGAAAGCAGGGAAAGGGGGACTGAGCATGATGTCACGGTGGAGAGGGAGTGCTATTTTACACAGGTGGTCAGAGCAGGCCTTATTATAAGGTGACATTAGAGGAGACAGGAAGTATAGGAATCATGTAGGAGTTTTGATATAAAGTATTCCAGCTGAAGGCATGCCAAGGCCTGTAATAGATATTTATTGCTGCAAAACAAATTATCTCCAAACTTTGTGGCTTGAAATGACAAGAAATATTTATTACCTCACACAGTTTCTGTGGGTCAAGAATTCGAAAGTGGCTTTATGGGGTGGTTCTGGCTCAGGGTCTCTTCAGGGATTATAATCAAGATGTCAGCCAGGGCTATCACACCTGAAGGCTTGACAAGATCTGAAGATCCCACTTCCAGTGATTCACTCACCTCGTGTGGCTGTCGGCAGGGGGCTTCCTTTCCTCCCTGTGTGGACCTCTCCAAGTTGCTTGAGTGTCCTCATGACATAGTAGATGCCTGAATTTCTCCAGGGCAAGAAGTCTGAGAAGGGGCAAGGAGGAAGGCATGCGTCTTCTATGACCTAGCCTCAGAAGTCACACACCACCAATATCCAGTTGTTTCACAGGTCCACCCTATTCAGTGTAGGGCTATACGCCTCATGAACACCATGAGGGGGGGACCACTGGGGATAATTTGGAGCCTGGCGACCACAGGCCCTGATAAGGAGAGAAGGTGGCAAGTCCCAGGAACGTGAAGGAGTCCAATGTGCTTACAGTAGAATGAGAGAGGGGCTGCATGAGGAAGAGGGTCTGAGGGGCAACAGGAGATCAAATCATGTCGGACTTTGTAGACCAAAGTCGGAATTGTATGCCAAGTGGGAAGAGAAGCTATTGAATGGTAGCAGGAGAATTTATTGAATTATTAAATTGTGTGTGTGTGCTTTTTTTTTTTTTTTTTTTTTTTGAGACAGAGCCTTGCTCTGTCACCCAGACTGGAGTAAAATGATGTGATCTTGGCTCACTGCAACCTCTGCCTCCCAAGTTCAAGAGATTCTCATGTCTCAGCCTCCTGAGTAGCTGGGATTGTAGGCACACACAACCACGCCCGGCTAATTTTTTGTATGTTTAATAGAGATGGGGTTTCACTATGTTGGCCAGACTAGTCTCAAATTCCTGACCTCATGATCTGCCCACCTCGGACTCCTAAAGTGCTGGGATTACAGGCATGAGCCACTGTGCCCGGCCTGTTCTTAAAACATTTTTCTGGTCTGGTGTGGTGGCTCACGCCTGTAATCTCAGCAGTTTGGGAGACCAAGGTGGGTGGATCACTTGAGGTCAGGAGTCTGAGAACAGCCTGGCCAACATGGTGAAAGCCATCTCTACTAAAAATATAAAAATTATTCGGGGGTGGTGGCAGGCACCTGCAGTCCCAGCTACTTGGGAGGCTGAGGCAGGAGAATCACTTGAACCTGGGAGGTGGAGGTTGCAGCGAGCCGAGATCACGCCACTGCACTCCAGCCTGGGCGACAGAGCAAGACTCCACATCAAACAAACAAAAAAAACCCAAAAACAACAAAAAAATTTTCTTTCCTACCTCATTTTCAGCAGGTTTTGCCTTTCTTTGTCTAAGGGTTTATGATGAGGCTGAAAGCAAAAGCAGCCTGAAGCCAAGAGATCCTCTAGGGTTAATTGAAGCTTTATTTCTCTGAAGGGCTTCTGTTAGGTTTCTCTGAGAAGGGAAGGGGAAACATTGCTTTGAGAAGCTCCAACAGCTGGGAGAATATGTTCCTAGAGGCAATGAAATCTATTTACAATACTGGGCTGTGAGTACCTTGGCTTTGCTCCCTTCCACTGTCACTAGGAGAGCATGGGAATGGTCTTGTGGGGTACTTGGGATGGGGGATGGATTGAAGCAGCTAAACCACACATTAGTGTGTTTGTGAGGTAACCAGTATGTTTGAAATGCTTGTTCCCTGGTGCCATAAAGAAATAGCACTTGAACACAAATTTAATTTCTTTTTTTTTTTTTTTTTTTTTTTTTTTGAGACGGAGTCTTGCTCTGTCGCCCAGGCTGGAGTGCAGTGGCGGGATCTCAGCTCACTGCAAGCTCCGCCTCCCGGGTTCACGCCATTCTCCTGCCTCAGCCTCCCGAGTAGCTGGGACTACAGGCGTCCGCCACATCGCCCGGCTAGTTTTTTGTTATTTTTTAGTAGAGACGGGGTTTCACCATGTTAGCCAGGATGGTCTCGATCTCCTGACCTCGTGATCCACCCGTCTCGGCCTCCCAAAGTGCTGGGATTACAGGCTTGAGCCACCGCGCCCGGCCAAATTTAATTTCTTTAGCAAGGCCTTTTTTGTACTTTCTGCCGAAAGGGTACACTCGCCAGCAGTTTTGTCATGACAGTACACCTAACAAAGGAGACAGGGTCATTATAACTTGACACGTCCACCTGACTGCTGTGTCCAGTTTCCATTGGTTGGAACGGGACCTCACATTCTGTATTTGTCCCGATTGGCTAGCAACTTAGAGCTTTTTAAAAGAGGCAAAGGCAGAGAACAAAGGAAGGAGGAATTAACTTGTGGAATGCTGAGAAAGGTAAAAACACCTTCAAATAAGGAAGAGGAACAGGTTATGACCTAATGCTTGCTTGGACCAGTATAAGCATGCCAGGGCAAATATCTAGGCTGAATTGTGGGAGCTAAGAACATAAAGTACATCGATTTCTTTATTACGGCTAGCAGATACTAAGGAATGTTAGCACAGGTCTTTGAATACATTTTGCTTCTAAGAGAAGTTACTATTTATTCCTAATTAGACGGGGAGGAAAGTCTTTGAAGAGGAACCTCTACTTTACTTTTTACAAGTATCACACTAGGTTAACTCCAGAACCCTTGAACAACTCTCCTTGGAGGACAACTCCCCAAATGAGTGAAGTTGAGTTTCTCACCAGTCTGAAGGAGACAGGCTTGTAGCCATAATGAAGTTAATTTAAAGAAAGTAAAGATGGCCTGGCATGGTGGCTCATGCCTATAATCCCAGCACTTTGGAAGGCCAAGGCGGGTGGATCACCTGAGGTCGGGAGTTCGAGACCAGACCGACCAACATGGAGAAACCCTGTCTCTACTAAAAATACAAAATTAGCCAGGCGTGGTGGTGCATGCCTGTAATCCCAGCTACTTGGGAGGCTGAGACAGGAGAATTGCTTGAACTCGGAAGGCGGAGGTTGTGGTGAGCCGAGATCACGACGACATTGCACTCCAGCCTGGGCAATAAGAGTGAAACTCCGTCTCAAAAAAAAAAAAAAAAAAAAAAAAGGAAAGACATGTAGTTTTTTTGGATAACTCATTTTGTGCACTGATATTCATTCATAACAATAGCCAATGTCTTTTCCTTAACACCATCACTATTAATGTCTGCTGCTTGGGGCTGAGACAAAGTTCCTGGCTTGCCTGTAAACACATCGCATTGGTACTGACATTTTGAATTTAGCTGGAATCCCACAGGAATCTCCCTCCTGCTCACCTGCATGGTCAAATCAGATGGTCAGTCTGCCATTCTTATTTGTGGCAACAGAGTCTCCCTAGTTTGGGCTTCCAGCTGCAAGTGCTCCAGCCATCTCCCTAAAGATGACAAACAGAAACCAAATGCAGACCTCTGGCTCAGGTAAAGCCATTGCCACCAAGACTTCTTGTTTGGTGGCCACACCCATGCCAGAAGAGCATTTCAGGTCTGTGGCATCCACACCCGAAACGTTAATTTCTGTGCCCTGTGCAGTGGTACATTCATGATCTCTAACTAGCCAGTGGAAATGGCGGCTCAAATGGACCCTGGAAAAGGCAGCTGAGAAGGCAGTGGCTGCTTTTCTGCGTCATTGCAGGATCCAGGAAATACCTTCTGTGGCTCTAGAGTTGAACATTATTGAGGCTGAGCTGGCTGTACTTTCCAGTGCTGATAACTGAGTTGTATTTGGGAAGAGGAGCGTGATGGCTGTTAATTCAAGCCTGGCAGGAACTCTCAGCGATGTTGGTGGTAGGGTGACAGAAACGGCCGGACTGCTTGTCTTATTTGGCGTAAGGAGCAATGTGTGTTAATCTGTGTGGCAGGCTGTGTTCCCTGAAAATCAGACATTGGGAATCTGAGATTTGCATGTAGGGAGTCTATGGGGGCTGATGCATGGTGGGTATTTTGAGCATCAGTATCTGCGGGGGAGTGAAGGACACAGGAATAAGCAGACAGAAATGGTGAATTTCCGTGTAGTCACAATAAAGGACTCAGCTGATTCCTGGACACACTGTGGACCTGTAAAGTTGTCCCCAGCAGAGGCAAGCATGCTGGGCTTTGATTCCTCTCATCCTCGCCCTTCCTATGTTTAGATAAGGGCTGCCTCCAGGGCAGTGACCTTGAGTAAGGCAGCTCTGGCAATTCAACTGAGAGCTGTCAGCCTTCAATACTCCCAGCAGCTAGGAAAATCAGTGCTGTATTTCTGAAAAGACGGTACTAGGTGAGGGGGGAGATGAATCTTACATCCCACAACAGCATCCATTATAATCTTACATCTCACAACAGCATCCACTATATTCTACGGCACAGACGTGTCAGATAAGAGGCATTTCTTATAAGTTTAGAAAATTGGCGGGGAAACCTCTCTGCAGTTCTACATACTGACTGCATAGAAAACCTAACATCATTGAGGGTTGCACAGTACTTGTGTTGCCCAGTAAGCTTGTGGCCACCTCAGAAGCAGACATACTATTCCTATTCTCATGACCTCACCGTCATTGCAAGGAGCTTTTCTCTCTGTACATGTCTTCCTCTACTCAGCCTCCATTTCAATTGTTCTCTCCTCCTTCCCTCCCTCCCTCCCTAGATCCCTTTCTCCCTCCCTTCCTCCCTCCCTCCCTCCCTCCCTCCCTCCCTCCCTTCCTTCCTTCCTCAGGCTCTCTCTCTGTTACCTGGGCTGGAGTGTAACAGCCCAATCTCGACTCACTGCAACTTCTGCACCCTGGGTTCAAGCGATTCTCCTGCCTCTGCCTCCCAAGTAGCTGGGATTACAGGTGCGCACCACCATACCTAGCTAATTTTTTGTATTTTTTTGTGGAGATGGGGTTTCACCATGTTGACCAGGCTGGTCTCGGACTCCTGACCTCAGGTGATCCACCCACCTCAGCCTCCCAAAGTTCAGGGATTATAGGCGTGAGCCACCGTGCTCAGCCCAATTGTTCTTTCTTTTGCATTCGTATCTTCTGAAGAGAAAATGTATCTGAATCTCTGAGTTGACATCTGATACAGAATATTCCAGTTGGGTTGACCTTTTGAGCAAGGCCAGCTCAACTTATAACTAGTTGCCTTTCTGGTCAGGAAATTGTTTCAGCTGTGGTCACATGACACAAAACAAGTGAAGATAAATAGAAACAGGCACAGTCCTACACAAAATTAAGGTGTTAAGCTAATACAAGCATTTTAAAGATATTTGTGAACAGTATTAATAAATAGTAGCACCTGGTTGTGGGAAAGATGATATAGAAGCACTGGATATATCTTATATCTTTTTTTTTTTTTTTTTTTTTGAGACGGAGTCTCGCTCTACCGCCCAGGCTGGAGTGCAGTGGCCGGATCTCAGCTCACTGCAAGCTCCGCCTCCCGGGTTCACGCCATTCTCCTGCCTCAGCCTCCCGAGTAATTGGGACTACAGGCGCCTGCCACTGCGCCTGGCTAGTTTTTTATATTTTTTAGTAGAGACGGGGTTTCACCGTGTTAGCCAGGATGGTCTCGATCTCCTGACCTCGTGATCCGCCCGTCTCGGCCTCCCAAAGTGCTGGGATTACAGGCTTGAGCCACCGCGCCCGGCCTATCTTATATCTTATGATATTACTATGCACAACAACTATTTACATTTTTTTAAGAATCTAATCAATATGTACTTATATACAAAAAATTAGCTAGGTGTGGTGGCACATGCCTGTAGTCCCAGCTACTCGGGAGGCTGAGGCAGGAGAATTGCTTGAACCCAGGAGGCAGAAGTTGCAGTGAGCCGAGATTGCACCACTGGACTCCAGCCTGGGTTACAGAGCAAGACTCCATCTCAAAAAAAAAAAAAAAAAAAAAGAAAAGAAAACAAAAGTACTTATGGCTTTTTTGAATGGTAGCAAAAGTAGCAGAACTTTTTTTTTTTTTTTTTTTTTTTTTGAGACGGGAGTTTTGCTGTCACCCAGGCTGGAGTGCAATAGCGTGATCTTGGCTCATTGCAACCTCCTCCGCCCGAGTTCAAGCAATTCTCTTGCCTCAGCCTCCCAAATAGCTGGGATTACAGGTGTGCATCACCATGCCCAGCTAACTTTTGTGTTTTTAGTAGAGACAGGATTTCACCATGTTGGCCAGGCTGGTCTCAAACTCCTGACTTCAAGTGATCCACCTGCCTCAGCCTCCCTAAGTGCCGGGATTATAGGCGTGAGCCACCGTGCCTGGTGAAAAGCAGCAGAAATGTGAAGGCTTAGAATAGCATAGGAATGATGTCTCCTTAAGAACAGGACCTTGCCCCACTCACCAGTCTTCATTCCATGCTTATCATCTTTTTGCTGTTTCCTTTGTTTGCCACAGTTTACGCTATTCCTTCATTTTAGACATTATCAAATTTTTATTATAGTATATGAAAATTAAGTTTTCTTAAGCTCTTCCTTCTTTTGACTGGGGGATCATATTAAGTTCAATCATCCTTAAAGAGTTTCAAACATTATATTACTATTAGCCATTAATACTTTAATATGAATGAATCAGAATTTTCCACATTCGACAGCCAGTTGAGAGCATTTTGGAAAAAGTGTGGTATCTGCACAGAAAAGTATTCCTAGCAAATAGACACAGTGACAGAAAGAGAGTGAGAGAAAAATGTGATTTCAACTCCTTCATCTGATTGTTTTGGTGTTTACCTCCAAATCTCTAAATAACCTGTCACAATAGTGGCCTTAGTTACAAGACTGTAACTAGTAATAAGATGGAACAGGAAATACAGCTTTTTAGCTGGGCACATTGTCACTGTGAATAAAATCTTGGTTCCTTTGGAATAGAAGAAGGACAGAATGAATATTTAGTAGGTGACTAGAAGTCACTTTCATGTCCTTGTAATTCAGATTTTTTTTTTTTTTTTTGAGACAGTTTTCCTCTTGTTGCCCAGGCTGGAGTGCAGTGGCGTGATCTCAGCTCACTGCAACCTCTGCCCACTGGGTTCAAGCGATTCTCCCGCCTCAGCCTCCTGATTAGCTGGGATTACAGGAAACTGCCACCATGCTCAGCTAATTTTTTTGTATTTTTATTACAGATAGGGTTTCATCATGTTGGCCAGGCTGGTCTTGAACTCCAGACCTCAGGTGATCCACCTGGCTCGGCCTCCCAAAGTGTTGGGATTACAGGCTTGAGCCACCGTGCCCAGTCTTTTTTTTTTTTTTAATCTTAAAAGTGATAGCATTTAATTGTCTAAAGATACATGATGGAAGATACTAGAGGGACTGGAAATGAGGAAGATTTTTTTGGGGGGGGTAAAATAGCTGTAGATTTCTTTTAGTAGAAAAATGTTTATGTATGTTGAATACTAATTCTAATAATAACTTGTAGAGAGCTACAAGGTTTGCAAAATTGTTTCAGAGAACATTATACAAGTTGATGGTCCTAACAGTGCTGTGTGATAGGTGAAACAGATTGTAACCTTTATTATATAGATGATAAAACTGAGGCATAGACTGGGCACAGTGGCTCACACTTGTAATCCCAGCACTTTGGGAGGCCGAGGTGGGTGGATCTCCTGAGGTCAGGAGTTCGAGCCCAGCCTGACCAATATGGTAAAACCCCATCTCTACTAAAAATACAAAAGTTAGCAGGGCATGGTGGCATGCGCCTGTTGTCCCAGCTATTCGGGAGGCTGAGGCAGGATAATCGCTTGAAGCCGGGAGGCGGAAATTGCAGTGAGCCGAAATCGTGCCACTGCACTCCAGCCTGGGTGAGAGAGGAAGACTCCGTCTCAGAAATACAAGACAAAAGAACAAAAACACTGAGGCATAGAAACAGTAAATGTCTTCCTCAAGGTTACACGGCTAATGCATCTAATTCATTCTCTAGTTTTCCTACTTTAGCATCATGCGGAAGGACTGTGGGAAGGAGATGCTTCTATACAGGGCTTTCATAGTGTTGAGATGGGAATGCGAGTTGCTATATACAAACAGAGCACCAGTGTCACTTCATTTGTCTTCTCCCCAAGCTGTTTTTCCTCTGAATCACCGTATGTTTGTTAAACGGGGCTGGAACCTCCCCACCCACTGTTTAGGACTTCCATTCACTATACTGTAACAGAAAGTGTTGGCATCAAATCCAGAGACTGTGTGGATTTGAATCCTCCATACGGCACAATACCAATGTGGTAGTTATGGGCATTTGGTCACATAGTTAGTAATGTAAGTGTTAGTGGCCTGGCCTCTCTATTTTTTTTTTTTTTTTTTTTTTTTTTTTTGAGACGGAGTCTCGCTCTGTCGCCCAGGCTGGAGTGCAGTGGCCGGATCTCAGCTCACTGCAAGCTCCGCCTCCTGGGTTCACGCCATTCTCCAGCCTCAGCCTCCCGAGTAGCTGGGACTACAGGCGCTGCCACCTCGCCCGGCTATTTTTTTTTTGTATTTTTTAGTAGAGACGGGGTTTCACCGTGTTAGCCGGGATGGTCTCGATCTCCTGACCTCGTGATCCGCCCGTCTCAGCCTCCCAAAGTGCTGGGATTACAGGCTTGAGCCACCGCGCCCGGCCTAGCCTCTCTATTTTTATGCATAAAGAGAGATCAGCAAGAATCAGATTATTTAGAGTTGCACATTGTTCAACAACAGGCAGAGTGAACATGAAAATAAGTGTTTAGGGAAACTGAAAGTGCTGCATGCATTTTACACATTCAGATGTCATGCAATTCTTGTTTTCATTTAGTTATTCATTTGAGTTGTGCCTGGATTAGAGATACTGTGGCAAGTCTACCAGAGTGGAAAAAAATTCAGTCATCGTATCATGCCTTAAGGAAAAATGTGGTTATTAAAGCACATTAATTTTTAACTGAAAAATAGCTGACTCTTTTCCTGGAAGGATGTGAGCAATATAACTATTTAAAAGTAAACTTTTTAAGCCACATAACCAGCACCCAGTTGAGGTTTGTGTTGTATTAGGTACTGCAAGCATTTTATGGAACTCTAAAATTACTAACAATATAGCAAATACAAAACATCTGTAAATTCAAACCATATATATAATTGCACACTAGTAATTTAAGGAAATGAAACTTTCTCCTTCAAATTCTAATTTTTTTTTTTTTTTTTTTTTTTTTTGAGACAGAGTCTTGCTCTGTCACCCAGGCTGGAGTGCAGTGGTGCGATCTCAGCTCACTGCAAACTCCGCCTCCCGGGTTCACGCCATTCTCCTGCCTCAGCCTCCCGAGTAGCTGGGACTACAGGCGCCCTCCACCTCGCCCGGCTTGTTTTTTGTACTTTTTTTTAGTAGAGATGGGGTTTCACCGTGTTACCCAGGATGGTCTCGATCTCCTGACCTCGTGATCCGAGCGTCTCGGCCTCCCAAAGTGAAATTCCTGCTACCATAGTAGTAATTTATTCAGGCTCTCTAAATGTTTGATAACAGTAAAGATATATTATATACCAAATTCATGGTACCAGGGGTGTTTCTGGTGGCCTTGTCTTTCACATTACACAGCTTTTGGGGGGAAAAAAATCTTTACTTGTTCTGAAATTTCTTTTTTTTTTGAGACGGAGTCTTGCTCTGTCGCCAGGCTGGAGTGCAGTGGCGCGATCTCTGCTCACTGCAAGCTCCGCCTCCTGCGTTCAAGCGATTCTCCTGTCTCAGCTTCCCGAGTAGCTGGAACTACAGGCACGTGCCACCATGCCTGGCTAATTTTGTGTGTGTGTGTGTGGGGGGGGTGTGTGTGGGTGTGTGTTTCAGTACAGAAGGGGTTTTTCCACCTTGGCCAAGATGATCTTGATCTCCTGACCTCGTGATCTGCCTGCCTGGGCCTCGCAAAGTGCTGGAATTACAGGCGTGAGCCACCACGCCTGGCCCTGAAATTTATTTTTATGAAAAATTTCAAACATATATAAAAGTAGAATAATATAATGAACTCCCCATATACCTATCATCCAGCTTCAACTATGATAAATTCTTGGCTAATCCTCCCTTCATCTATACTCCATACCTTTACTACCCCAAATATTTTGAAGGAAATCTCAGACCACATATTTTTCATCTATAAATACTTTAGTTAGTATATACCTCTAAAAGATAAGAGAATCTTTTAAAAATATAAGCATGGTGGTAGATTATAGATGATCTTACATTTTTTCTACTTCTCCCATTGAGAGGGAAAGTTTAATTCCCCTCATCTTGAATCTCAGCTGGCCATAGAGTCTTGCTTGATCAGTAGAATGTGGCAGAAGTATTATTCCAGAACTTCTGAAGTTAGGTCTTAAGAAGCTTTGAAGCTGCCATCTTGACCTCTTGGGATACATCCTTTGAGAACTCTAAGCTTCCATATAAGAAGTCTGAAAACCCTGAAACTGCTATGCTGATGAGATCACATGTCAGTGCTTTAGTGTAAAGTCTCAGTTGAGGTTAGCCTTCCAGTCTTCCTTTCCAAGGCACCAGACATGTAAGTCAAACCATCTTAGACCTTTTAGATCTGCCCATCTGCCAAGTGAATATCACCAAATGGCTTTGGTTAGAGCCACTCTGAAGCAGAAAAACCATCCAGCGGAGCCCTATTCAAAATTCCTGGTTCACAGAGTTGTAAGATTTAATAAAATGGTGGTTGCTTTAAGCTACTGAGTTTGGGGATTATTTATTATGCTGCAATAGATAAAATGGACCAGTCACAGAACCATTAACACTCCTAAAAAAATTAGCAATAGTTCCCTAAAATATCAAATATCCATTGTTGGAATCACAACTAACCTTTTGAAATAATTCTATTATTATTATTTTGTAGAGACAAGTGTTTCACTATATTGTCCAGGCTGGTCTTGAACTCCTGGGCTCAAGCAATCTTCATGCCTCAGCCCCCCGAGAGGGCTGGGATTACAGGTGTGAGTCATCACGCTCAGCTATGAAGAATTGTTTTTGTTTCAAAATTATCTTGAATATTTTGCTTTAAGTGGGATCTAAATAAGGTCTATACATGGTAATTGATTTTTATATATATATATATATTTTTTTTTTTTTTGAGACAGAGTCACATTTTGTTGCCCAGGCTGGACTGCAGTGGTGTAATCTTGGCTCATTGCAATCTCTGTCTCCCGGTTTCAAGCTATTCTCCTGCCTCAGCCTCCCAAATAGCTGAGACTACAAGTGTGCACCACCATGCTTGGCTATGTTTTGTATTTTTAGTAGAGACAGGGTTTTGCCATGTTGGCCAGGCTGGTCTCAAATTCCTGACCTCAAGTGTTCCGCTTGCCTCAGCCTCCCAAAGTACTGGGATTACAGGCATAAGTCACCGTGCCTGGCCGATTTTTATATTTCCTAAGTCTCTTTTAATAGTTTCCTCTTCCTTTTTTTTTTCTGTTTCAAATTATTTAAGAAACTATATAATTTGTTCTCAGAATTTTCCATAATTGGAAATTAGAATTGTTTTGTTGTTGTTGTTTGAGACAGAGTGTTGCTCTGACACCCAGGCTGGAGTGCAGTGGCATGATCTTGGCTCACTACAACCTCCACCTCCCAGGTTCAAACAATTCTCCTGCCTCAGCCTCCCCAAGTAGCTGGGACTACAGGCATGCACCACCACTCCTGACTAACTTTTTTTGTATTTTCAGGAGAGACAGGGTTTTCCTATGTTGTCCTCAAGTGATCCTCTTGCCTCAGCCTCCCAAAATGCTGGGATTACAGGTGGGTGTGAAGCACTACTCCCATCCTGGATTTTAGCATTGTTAACACTTTCTCCTATTACCTGTGTCTCCTGTAAATTGGTAGTTAGATCTAGAGCCTTGATCCATTTCACGTTTGATCTTTGGCAAGGCTATTTCACAGGGGTCGTGTATACTTCTATCGGGAGACACATCATATCAGATTGTCTCTTGTTCTGTGATGTTAGCAGCCATTGAGAATCATTGCCTTGATCCATCAATTAATTTGGGTTGCAAAATGAAGATTGCATTAGTTAGCTATACCTGCATAAGAACATAATCAAAGCATCTCAGCAGCATACAATAGTAAATATTTATTTCACTTATTTAACATCACCTTCACCTCATCTTGTGGGCCAAAGCAAGTCATATGGCCAAATCCAAAGTCAAGCGGTAACAAAGTAATCTTGCCTCGAGTGGAAGGTGAGGAGTCAGCTTCCAGTCCAGAATCTTATGTGTGATCTTCCAGACCTGATGATGGGAAATTAGAAAGCTTTACCTGGCAAGACTCATGGTGGGAAGCTGCCCTCTTCACATCGCACTTGGTGCACAGCCAGTGCATTGCAGTCTCTGCAGGAAGTTAGTCAAGGACCCATGGCCCTCTCCGCAGGCCAGCCATGTCCTTATACATTCTGCATTCCTAACTTAGGTGCCTCCGTTCAGAGGTTTCTCTATTGGGGGCCTCAGCTAAGGTACTTCTGACGTGCATCTTCCAAGATCCCCTTATTGGGGGCCTTGACAGAGGCCTTTTTCTGTAATTTAACTCAGTACTTTTGCACTCTGAGCCCTTCCTTCTCTCCTTTCTTCCAGTCCCTTACTCCATTTTTTCAGGGTTCCTCAGCAATGAGATGATTCCCACTGTCTCTGCTGTACCCATCTGACCCTAGTCTGGTGATGTTCCCTGGGAAAACTGGGACACTGGGAAGCTGGTGCCTTTCTCTTTTGTCTCTTGCCTGCATTATCACAGTAATGAATAAGGCTTAATTGTTACTTTAAGTTAGTCTTGTCCTAATTGACCACCTTGACAGCTAGCAGCTCTGCAGGAGGGAGTTACATGGAGAAGCTACATAGAAACAAAGTTACATGCCAGGTGTGGTGGCTCAGGCCTGTAATCCCAGTACTTTGGGAGGCCTAGGTGGGTGGATCACTTGAGCCCAGGAGTTTGAGACCAGCCTGGCCAACATGGTGAAACCCCATCTCTACTAAAAATACAAAAATTAGCCGGGCATGATGGTGCACACCTGTAGTCCCAGGTACTCGGGAGGCTGAGGCCTGAGAATCACTTGAACCCGGGACACAGAGATTGCAGTGAGCTGAGATCGTTGAGATAGCGCCACTGCACTCCAACCTGGGTGATAGAGTGAGAGTCTGTCCAAAGGAAGAATGAAAGAAAGAAGAAAAGAAAGAAAGAAGGAAAGAAAGAAGGAAGGAAGGAAGGAAGGAGGAAGGAAAGAAGAAAGGAAGGAAGGAAGGAGGAAGGAAAGAAGAAAGGAAGGAAGGAAGGAAGCTAGGAAGGAAGGAGGAAGGAAGGAAGGAAGGAAGGAGAGAGAGAGAAAGAAAGAAAGAAAGAAAGAAAGAAAGAGAGAAAGAAAGAAAGAAAGAAAGAAAGAAAGAAAGAAAGAAAGAAAGAAAGAAAGAAAGAAAGAAAGAAAGAAAGGAAGGAAGGAAGGAAAGGAAGAGAAAGAAAGAAGAAAGAAAAGAAAAAGAAAAGAAGATATGGCTACTGTAATGGGTGAAGAATTATGTCAATAACATAATCTACCAGTCAGTGATATTCCACTATTATTCTTCCTTTATTGAATAGCAACAATATTTCTAGAAAGAAAAACTAACGTTTTTCAAAATGGTTACCTAATGTTAACACTTTAGAAAAGTGACAAATGGCAGGGTGTGGTGGCTCACGCCTGTAAACCTAGCACTTTGGGAGGCTAAGGTAGGCAAATTACTTGAGGTCAGGAGATTGAGACTAGCCTGGCCAACATGGTGACACCCTGACTGTACTAAAAAAAAATACAAAAATTAGCTGGGCCTGGTGGCACCTGCCTGTAGTCCCAGCTACTTGGGAGGCTGAGGTAGGAGAATCACTTGAACCCAGGAGGTGGAGGTTGCAGTGAGCCAAGATTGCATCACTGCACTCCAGCCTGGATGACAGAGGCAGACTCCATCTCAAAAACAAACAAACAAACAAACAAACAAAACCCAGAAAGGTGACAAATGAGTTTTTAACACATTAAAAAAAAAAAGTATGGATTTTAAACAAACTAACAAAAGGTGACCAGAAAGGTGACAAATGAGTTTTTAAAGTATTTTTAAAAATTACTTTATGGATTTAAAACATATTTAATATATTTTAATCTATGACAATCACTACTCTGATTATTGGGAAAATTGCTCCATCTTTTGCCAGGAGGAGCCTCATGAAGAGGTTTCAGAATCTTTTTCACATGGCCACCGTCATCTTTGATAGTTTCCTTGGTTCTGATATGACAGGATATTGCAGACCTGAAATCAGGCATTCAGCACTTGATGTTATAATGTTCAGGTAGATCCAGTGATGGAAGGTCTACTTATTTTCTAATGTATCTGAAAAGAGGTTACTTTTGAAAGATTAAGTAATTTGGTTACCAGGACAAATTATGTGTAAAAATTCAACATACTTAATCTGGCAGTATAATTATTTCTACCGTATTTCCGCAGGAAAGCCAGGCCATATTTATGGGAGCTGACTTCACAGAAAGATCTCTGTCATGTTTCCTATCAGCCCTCATCCCTTCCCAGTCCTGAAACAGGGTTCTTCTGTGTGATGTCTCGCTATCAACGCCAACCACTAGAATTCATCTTTGGCTTTAGCCAGAGCTTTGTGATAACAGCTACATCTCTTCTATAGTCAAATGTATTTCATTCATTGTTCAATTCAATTAAAAGAAGTACGAACTGAGATCTAGCATTGAGTAAAAGCAACCAGCTGGGCTCTATATGAAATATAAAAGAAATAGATAAGAAAAATAAAATAAATTCTCTGAGCATACAGACAAGATAAACGCAGGAAAAAAGAAATTATGACCCGGGATAATATGTAATTATATGTTCAAACAAGTGATACTAATGCTTATCACTGTGGGATTTCAGAAGAACGTGAGATGAATTAGCTTAGCGTGGTCCGAGGTGGATTTATGGAGAAGTTGTTCCTTGATCTAATCCCTAAGGAATAGGTGTCGTTTCCATGGGCAGAAGAAGGAAAGGGAGTGAGGAAAAATGGAAGCAGTTAGAAAGGTGGAGGTACAAATGCCTCGGAGGACAGTGAGGAGGCCAGCCACCTTGGAACAGAGGGTTCTGATAAGGAAGTTGGGCAGATATGTGTGGAACACATGGGCTGGAGTCAGTTTCTTGGCAAGCTTAAATGTTAGGCTGGAGAGATTAGATTTCAGAAAAGCATCTGTGCCCTTCATGTCAGCTGCCAAGGTCTTTGCTGTTACCCAATAGCTAGCATATTTATTGTGGCAAAATGTCTAGGAGTATGATTAAAGGTGGACTACAACTATCACAGTTCAGAGTGCTAAAGGCGAGACATGCAGAATAGAGATTCAAGTGAATGCTGAGGGAAAGGAAGTAGTAAATTCAGAAAGGGGAGTCTGTTCATTTATTGAACAAATATTTATTGAATACCTCTCTGTGCAAGGCGTGTGCTAGGCACTGAGAAGGGAGAACACCATTTTTAAAGAACTGGTTAATGGTCTGAATAATTGAAGAAGAATCAATATCTTGATGTAGATGACTGAATAATTTAATCCTTAAGAGTTGAATTTCAGATGTGATGATAGTCCAGGAGAGAAGGTATTTTTTTTTTTTTAATCACAGTTGCCTTTCCTGTTGTCTCAAATAATCCTGTGTGTTCAGACACCTACTCTGTCACCGATGTGTAAATCAAAACTGAAAAGGGAATGGATCTCCTCCAAACTGAATCTCTCTCTCTCTCTGCCCTCATATTCCTGGCTTTTAAGAGCTCCTAGGAGGACAAGGGAGCAGTAACAGCATGAGCTCTGAAAAGTTGAGAATAATGGTTCCAATGCCATCAATTGAAGCTGACTACACGGGAGCAGAGGGCTACTTTAAAAAAAAACTGTCAGGGAACATTTGTCATACGTTTAATTTATCAATAAATATTAATTGAGGCCAGGCCCAGTGGCTCACTCCTGTAATCCAAGCACTTTAGGAGGTCAGGGCAGGAGAATCACTTGAGGCCAGGAGTTTAAGACCAGCCTGGGCAACATAGCAAGACCCCATCTGTAAAAAAAAAAAAAAAAAAAGTTTAAATTAGTCGGATATGGTGGCATGCGCCTGTAGTCCCAGATACTCAGGAGACTAAGGCTGGAGGATGCTTGAACTCAGGAGTTTAAGGCTGCAGTGTGCTATAATTGTGCCACTGTGCTCCAGCCTCGGTGACAGACCAAGACCTTGTCTCTAAAAAAGTAAAAAATTAAACAAAAAATAATTGAGCTCCTTCTGTGCTTTAGGCACTGATCTACATGCTGGAAATGCAGCACTGTATAAGACAGAAAAAGTTTCTGCCCTCATGGAGCTGATATTCGGGTGGGAAAACACACACACACACACACAAAAGTTCCAGTTAGGGATAAGTGCCATATATATATATATATATATATATATATATATATATATATATATATATTTTTTTTTTTTTTGAGACAGAGTTTTGCTCTTGTCACCCAGGCTGGAGTGCAGTAGTGCAATCTCAAACTCACTGCAACCTCCATCTTCCAGGTTCAAGAGATTCTCCTGCCTCAGCCTCCTGAGTAGCTGGGGTTACAGGCGCCCGCCACCAGGCCTGGCTATTTTTTATTTTTAGTAGAGATGGGGTTTCACCATGTTGGCCAGCCTGGTCTCGAACTCTTGACTTCAGGTGATTCGCCGGCCTCAGCCTCCCAAAGTACTGGGATTACAGGTGTGAGCCACCATGCCCAGCCATAAGTGCTATTTTAAAGAGAATATGGGAAGGTAGGAGAATGAAGAGTGATGGGAGTGTGTTGGGGGTGGGGGGCATGCACGTGCACACACTACGATGGGAGAAGTAATTTTATTTTATTTATTTTTTTGAGATGGAGTTTCACTCTTGTCGCCCAGGCTGGAGTGCAGTGGCATGATCTTGGTTCACTGCAACCTCCATCTCTTGGGTTCAAGCGATTCTCCTGCCTCAGCCTCCTGAGTAGCTGGGACCACACCACTACGCCCAGCTAATTTTTGTATTTTTAGTAAGACAGGATTTCGCCATGTTGGCCAGGGTAGTCTCAAACTCCTGACCGCAAGTGATCCTGCCACCTTGGCCTCCCAAAGTGCTGGGATTACAGGCGTGAGTGACCACACCCAGCCAGGAGAAGTAATTTTAGATTGGGTGTATTGGGAAAAACCTCTCTGAGAAAGTAATGTTGGAACACTTTGGAAATAATGTAAAAGAAGAGAATGCAAATATTCTAGGCAAGGAATCATGAAGGAACAGCATGAAGGTGCTTTGGCTGGAATCTTGTGAGCTGGGATTAAGTGGGAGGAGAGGTAGGTAGAGGGCAGTGTATATAGGACTTTGAAGGCTTCAATAAGAAATGTGGATTTTCACTGTGCTGGGAATAGTGGGAGGCTTTTGAGAATGAGAGTGACATAATCTGATTCACATTTGTAGAAGGTCTTTCTAGATATTTCTAGTTTTGAGAATAGACTGTATAGGGCAAGAATGGAAGCAGTTCCATCAGGAGCAGTTCTGGTAGTCAAGGAAGAGGTGACGGTGGTTTGGGACCAGAATGTGAAGGTGGAGGTTGTGAAAAATAGCTGGACTCAGGAGGCGTTTGGAAGGTAAGAGCTGGCAGAATTGGTTGATGTACTAAGGTGTGAGGAACAGAGGTGAATAAAGAGCGACCCTTCCACACTTTAGCATGCCTTGGAGGTTCATTTACTGAGATCATGAAAGGCTGGTGGAGGAGAGGGTTCAGCACTCACTAAATGTTTATTGAACAAATGAGCGTATCAGACAATTAATGATGTTCCAGACTTGGGGTGATGAGGATGATCAATTGTTTATGTCTTCACTATTATGAGATCATAAGAGTATATAATAGTCTGGAGTCATTCTAGATCATAGTAGAGTTTATCTAGAGTTTCAGGGGTTAAGAGTTGGGAGGATCATCTGAGCCTGAGGAGTTGGAGGCTACAGTGAGCCACACCTGGGCGGATATATGTAATTTAATTTTTTTTTTACTTTGAAAATATAAGGCCAGGCGCAGTGGCTCATGCCTATTATCTCAACACTTTGGGAGGCTGAGGTGGGTGGATCACTAGAGGTTAGGAGTTTGAGGGTAGTCTGGCCAACATGGTGAAACCCCGTCTCTACTAAAAATACAAAATTCAAAAACTAGCTGGGCATGGCAGCGGATGCCTGTAATCCCAGCTACTCGGGAGGCTGAGGCAGGAGAATTGCTTGAACTTGGGAAGTGGAGATTGCAGTGAGCCAAGTTCGCAACACTACACTCCAGCCTGGGCAATAGAGTGAGACTCAGTCTCAAAAAAAAAAAAAAAAAAAAAAAAAGAAAAATGTAAATCTATAAAACAGTTGCCAATAATAGTATGATGAACCCTCATACAGTCTTCGTCTCACTTATCTAATTGTTAGCATTCTGCAGTATTTGTTCTACCACCATCCCTTTATATCTATGCATAATAAAATACATACACACATATTGTTATTATTACTACTACTAGTGTTGTTGAACTATTGATGAGAAAGTTGCAGATACCATAACCCTTTCCTGATGAGTCTCCTGGGAACAAGGATATTATCTTATTTAACCACAGAACACTGATCAAATTCAGTATATTTAGCTTGGATACCATATTATCATCTAATGCACAGGCTCCATATTCAAATTCCAGCAATTGCTTCTATAATATTCCTTTTAAAAAACATTTTAAAATTTATTTTAATTGATATTTATTTTAATTATCACGTACATGTTGTCTTGAAATATGTATATATTGTAGAAGGGCTAAATTGAGCTAATTAACGTATGTGTTACTTTGCATGGAGTACTTGTTACTTGAGGTGGAGTCTCATTCTGTCACCCAGGCTGGTGTGCAGTGATGCCAACTTGGCTCACTGCACTCTCCACCTACAGGGTTCAAGCCATTCTCCTGCCTCAGCCTCCTGAGTAGCTGGGACTACATGTGCCCGCCACCACGCCTGGCTAATCTTTTTGCATTTTTAGTAGAGACTGGGTTTCACCGTGTTAGCCAGGATGGTCTTGATCTCCTGATGTCATGATCTGCCTGCCTTGGTCTCCCAAAGTGCTGGGATTACAGGTGTGAGCCACTGCGCCCAGCCTACTCTCAGAAATTTTTAATAACATAATACAGTGTTATTATCTCTAGTCACCATGTTGTACAGTAGATCACTTGAACTTATTCATACTATCTAACTGAAATTTTGTGTTTTTTGATCGGCATCTCCCCAACCCTTCCTCCCCCCAGCACCGGGTAACCACCATTCTCTTCTCTGGTTCTTTAAGTTCAACTCTTTTAGATTTCACATGTAAGTGGGATCATATGGCATTTGTCTTTCTGTGCCTGACTTTTTTCACTTAGTATAATGTCTCCCAGAATCATCCACGTTGTCACAAATGACAGATTTTTTCCGAAGGCTGAATAGTATTCTATTGTATATACCTACCACATTGTCTAACGCATTCATCTATTGATGGACACAGGTTGATTCTATAACTTGGCTACTGTGAATAATGCTGCAATGAACATGGGAATACAGAATATGTATTAGACATAAAGTTGGCCCTCCACATCCATGGATTCAACCAACCATAAATAAAAAATGTTCAGAAAACAAAACAATAAAAATAGCAATACAATAAAAATAAAAAGACAATAAAAATAAAAAGGCAATACAGTATAACAACTATTTACGTAGCTTTTACACTGTATTAGGTGTTGACATGGTTTCGCTCTGTGTCCCTACCCAAATCTCATCTTGAATTGTACTCCCCATAACCCCCACATGTCAAGGGAGTGACCTGGTGGGAGGTGATTGGATCATGGTGGCAGTTTCCCCCATGCTGTTCCTGTGATGGTGAGTGAGTTCTCATGACAGCTGATGATTTTACAAGCATCTAGCACTTCCCCTGCTTGCACTTCTTTCTCTCCTGCCGCCCTGGGAGGAAGGTGCCTGGTTCGCCTTCTGTCATGATTGTGAATTTCCTGAGGCCTCCCCAGCCATGTGAAACTGTGAATCAATTAAACCTCTTTCCTTTATAAATTACCCAGTCTCAGGAAAGTTCTTTATAGCAGTATGAGAACAGATTTATACAGGTATTAGAAGTGATCTAGAGATGACTTACAGGTATATGCAAATACTATTCCATTTTATATCAGAGACTGAGTATCTGCTAATTTTGTTATCCTCAGGGGTGCCTGGAGCCAATCCCCCGAGGACACCAAGGGACAACTGTACTGATTTAATTTCCTTTGGATATATATCCAGTAGTGAGCTTGTCAGATTATATGGTAGTTCTATTTTTAATTTTTAAAGAAACCTCAATACTGTTTTCCACAATTGGCCGTGTTAATTTCCATTTCCACCAACAGTGGGCAAGGGTTTCCTTTTTTTCTGCATCCTCTCTACCACTGTTAACTTCTGTCTTTTTCATAACAACCATTCTAGTAGGTGCGAGATAGTATCTCGTTGTGGTTTTAATTTGCATTTCTGTAATGATTAATGATGAACATTTAAAAAAATATACCTGCTGAGCATTTGTGTTTCCTCTTTTGAGAAACGCCAATTCAGGCGTTTTGCCCATTTTTTATTTATTTATTTTTTATTTTATTTTATTTTATTTTTTTAATATTTTTTGAGTCTTGCTCTGTTACCCAGGCTGGAGTGCAGTGGCATAATCTTGGCTCACTGCAACCTCTGCCTCCCAGGTTCAAGCAATTCTCCTGCCTCAGCCTCCTGAGTAGCTGGGATTATAGGCACCCGCCACCACGCCTGGCTAATTTTTGTATTTTTAGTAGAGATGGGATTTTGCCATGTTGGCCAGGCTGGTCTCAAACTCCTGACCTCAGATGATCCACTCCCCTCAGCCTCCCAAAGTGTTGGGATTATAGGTGTGACCTACTGGGCTCAGCCTGCTCATTTTTTAATTAGGTTGCTTGTTTTTTCACTATTGAGTTGCTTGAATTCATTATATATTTTGCGTATTAGCCCCTTCATAAATAAATGGTTTACAAATATTTTCTCCCATTCCACAGGTTGTCTCTTCACTCTGTTCATCATTTCCTTGGTGTGCAGAAGCTTTTAGTTTGATATAATCCTATTTGTCTATTTTTGCTTTTGTTGCCTGTGCTTTTGGGTTTGTATCCAAAAAAAAACATTGCCCAGAGAACTGTCAGGGAGCGCTCCCCCTGTTTTTTGTTTGTTTGTTTGTTTGTTTTGTTATTTTGAGGCAAGGTCTCACTCTGTCGCCCAAGCTGGAATGCAGTGATGCATTATAGTTTACTACAGCCTTGAACTCCTGGGCTCAAGGGATTCTCTCACCTCAGCCTCCTGAGTAGCTAGGACCACAGACATGTGCCACCGCACCCAGCTAATGTCTTTATTTTTCGGAGGTCCAACTCCTGGCCTGAAGCGATCCTCCTGCTTCCACCTCCCAAAGTGCTGGGATTACAAGTGTAAGCTACCATGCCTGGTTCCCCTCCTCTCTATTTTTTTCTAATAGTTTTATAGTTTCAGATCTTACATTTTAGTCTTTAATCCATTTTGAGTTGATTTTTTAATATGACGTGAGAGATAAGGGTCTCATTTCATTCTGTATGTAGATATTGAGTTGTCCCAACATCATTTATTGGAGATTCTCCTTTCCTCATTGTGTGTTCCTGGCATCTTTGTTGAAAATCAATTAACTATAAATGAGTGGATTTATTTCTGGGCTCTCTATTCTGTTCCATTGGTCTGTGCATCCAGTTTTTGTTTGTTTGTTTGTTTGTTTTGCCAGTACCATACCGTTTTCATTACTGTATCTTTGTAGTATATTTTGAAACCAGATAGTATGATGCCTCCAGCTTTGTTCTTTTTGTTCAACATTGCTTTGGCTGTTTGGGGTATTTTGTGGTTCCATATGAATTTTAGGACTTCTTTCTATTTCTGTGAAGAATATTATTGGAATTTTGATGGGAATTGCATTGAATATGTAGATGTTTAGTAGCATGGAGATTTTAACTATATTCTCCTAATGCATGAACACAGGATGTATTTCCATTTATTTGTGTCTTCTTCAGTTATTTATTTTTCTTTTTTAGACAGGGTCTCCCTCTGTTGCCCAGGCTGGAATGCAGTGACATGATCTCAGCTCACTGCAACCTCTGCCTCCCAGGCGCAAGCCATCCTCCCACCTCAGCCTCCCAAGTAGCTGGGACTACAGGCACATGCCACCATGCCTGGCTAATTTTTGTATTTTTTGTAGAGATGGGGGTTGTGATCTTGCCCAGGCTGTTCTCAAATTCTTGAGCTCAAGCAATCCTCCTGCCTCAGCCTCTCAAAGTGCTGGGATTACAGGCATGAGACACTGTGCCCGGCCTCTTCAGTTACTTTATGTTTTATTATTTTCAGTACTCATCCTTATACATTAATATTGGCTTACGTATTTCTGTTGCAGTTTTGAGATGTTTATATTGACCTCAAGCATTTCATTTTTAAGTGAGGATTCCTGGCAGGTGGAACCATCCAGGGAAACTTGGGTTTACTGCACAATACATCTGTGAATAATGTATTTACATTCATTGACCAAGGTATCTCAGCATTGGCACTATTGACATTTTCAGCCAGATAATTCTTTGTCATGGGGACTGTCCTGTATATTACTGTAGGAGGTTTAGCAGCATCCCTTGCCTCTATCCACTCGATGCCAGTAGCATTTTACCCACTGTGGCAATCAAAAACTTTTTTTTTTTTTTTTTTGAGACGGAGTCTCGCTCTGTCGCCCAGGCTGGAGTGCAATGGCCGCATCTCAGCTCACTGCAAGCTCCGCCTCCCGGGTTCACGCCATTCTCCTGCCTCAGCCTCCCGAGTAGCTGGGACTACAGGCGCCCGCCACCTCACCCGGCTAGTTTTTTGTATTTTTTAGTAGAGACGGGGTTTCACCGTATTAGCCAGGCTGGTCTCGATCTCCTGACCTTGTGATCCGCCCGTTTCGGCCTCCCAAAGTGCTGGGATTACAGGCTTGAGCCACCGCGCCCGGCCTCAAAAACTTTATACAGAAACTGCCAGATGTCTTTTGAGGGGTAAAATCAACCAATCAAGAGCCACTGCATTGAGACTGAGTTCAATAACAAAGAGGTATTCTGATTTACTTATTATTGCATGACAAGTACCATGTCAGGCACAGAGTAGGTGTATGATAAAGAGCTAATCAACCAACGCACTAGATATCTGCTAACTTGTTCAGTATCCCTACTATGTTAGTATTGAATTGTATCAACTATAAGTTTTCCCAGGGGTTGAACAAGGAAGGGTTGAGTTAGCTTCATGGAATCTTATGATGAAACTGCATTTCCGTCAAAGTTCAAAGCCCTAGTTGACTAATTATATAGCATAAATAGGTAAATCCAGCATGGTATGCTGTTAGTTTTAGAAGGTTTCTTCAGTTATGTAAGAAAAAAGGCCAGGCGCAATGGCTCACACCTGTAATCCCAGCACTTTGGGAGGCTGAGGCAGGCAGATCACGAGGTCAGGAGTTTGAGACCAGCCTGGCCAACACAGTGAAATCCCGTCTCTACTAAAAATACTAAAATTATCCGGGCGTGGTGACATGTGCCTGTAGTCCCAGCTACTTGTGAGGCTGAGGCAGGAGAATCGCTTGATCCCGGGAGGCAGAGGTTGTGGTGAGCTGAGATCACACCACTGCACTCCAGCCTGGGCGACAGAGAGACTCTATCTCAAAAAAAAAAAAGAAAAAAAAAAAAGAAAAAAAAGAAAAAAGATCACTGACGGTTTAAGTCTGGCAGGGAAGCTGATGGGATGAAGGCAATTGATTCACCACACTGGGAAAGTCTGTGTGTATTATGCAGGGGTATGGTTTTGAAGCTTCCAGGTAAGTTATCCACTTGGACTGTGAGGCAGGTTGAAGGTTCATTCATGCTGAACTATCAGAGGCCCTCCTTATCTTAGCTGCAACAAATGCACAATGTGAAAAGCAATCTTTTTTTTTTTGAGACAGTCTCACTTTGTCACCCAGGCTGGAGTGCAATATCATGATCTCGGCTCACTGGAGCTTCTGCCTTCTGGGTTCAAGTGATTCTTGTGCCTCAGCCTCCCAAGTAGCTGGAATAACAGGCGTGTGCCACCACTCCTGACTGATTTTTATATTTTCAGTAGAGACAGGATTTCACCATGTTGGCCAGGCTGGTCTCGAACTCCTGACCTCAAGTGATCCACCTGCCTCAGCTTCCCAAAGTGTTAGGACTACAGTCGTGAGCCACTGCACCCAGCCAAAGCAATCTTTTAACTTATATTTGTCAGACAAGAGAGGCATGGAAAAATTGTGTGTAAAATCATCACATTAAAAATACTATCTTGAGGCGGGTGTGGTGGCTCATGCTTGTAATCCTAGCACTTTGGGAGGCTGAGGCAGGTGGATCACGAGGTCAAGAGTTCGAGACCAGCCTGGCCAATATGGTGAAACCCTGTCTCCACTAAAAATACAAAAATTATCTGGGTGTGGTAGTGCGCGCCTGTAGTCCCAGCTACTTGGGAGGCTGAGGCAGAAGAATCACTTGAACCCAGGAGGCAGAGTTTGCAGTGAGCCAAGATCGCCACTACACTCCAACCTGGGCTACAGAGCGAAACTCCATCTCAAAAACAAACAAACAAACAAAAATACTATCTTGATCTGGTGCGGGAGGTGGGTAGTGAGGAAAGTTGTGCATGTGTGGGGGCAGGAAGTATATGGGAGCTCTGTATTTTCTGTTCAATTTTCTGTAAACCTAAAATTGCTTTTAAAAATAAGATCTATTGCAAAAAATATTATCTAATATTTTGCTAAGATGTTAGTGCTAGGTTTCGTGGACTCTATATTTTTTGAATTTTTCTATTTTGTATTTAACATCCTTCTCTTGTACTTAATGACCTCAAAAGTCATACTGTCTCAGTGATAACAGCTGCTCCAAGGAGACATTAATGAGGCAAACTCCTGCAGGGGAGACCTAAAGTTAAGGTCATTCCAAGATGAGTATTTTCTGACAGATTGGGCTGCCTGGTCTTCTTACCACCTATATATTCATGATTTTGAAAGTATCTGTTTTATGTCATAATTGAACCGCAGTTCAAATCCCTTGAAAGCACAATAAAGGGGACTTTGCAAGGTGAAGCAGCACTCTAGGTATTTTAGATTTTGCAAGATTTACCTTTTAAAATGTAGCATAATAGACCGGGCGTGGTGGCTCACGCCGGTAATCCCAGCACTTTGGGAGGCCGAGGAGGGCGGATCACGAGCTCAGGAGATCAAGACCATCCTGGCTAACACGGTGAAACCCCGTTCCTACTAAAAATACAAAAAATTATCTGGGCGTGGTGGCAGGCATCTATAGTCTCAGCTACTTGTGAGGCTGAGGCAGGAGAATGGCGTGAACGTGGGAGGTGGAGCTTTCAGTGATCTGAGACCATTGCACTCCAGCCTGGGCGACCGAGTGAGACTCTGTTTCAAAAAAAAAAAAAAAAAAAAAAAATGTGTAGCCTAATAATAACTGCATATGCAGTAGCTTGCTCCTTAAACAAATGAGACCTAGAGATATAAATGTACCTTTTAGGGGGCAAATTAAGGACATTTCCAACAGGATTTATACTCCCCTATCTTCCACAAGGCGATGTTTTGGTGGGTACATCCTATCATTTGTTGGTTCTTGACACATCCCATTTCCCAGCTTGCAGCAGCACTATGTTCTGCTTTGTCACCTGTTCTACTCTTACCCTATGTCTCACCTGCTCCTAATCTGGAACCAGTAGTTTTATCTCTGATATTCTCTAGTGGCCATTATAGATAACACACAGAATAGAATTTGATAACACTATTCTGCTTTTATTGTTCGGTTTCCACATTTCTGCATCCTCAACCAGTTTTGTTTTTTTTTTTTTGGAGATGGAGTCTTGCTCTGCCACCAGGCTGGAATGCAATGGCATGATCTCAGCTCACTGCAACCTCTGCCTCCTGGGTTCAAGCGATTCTCCTGCCTCAGCCTCCCGAGTAGCTGGAACTACAGGTGTGCCCCACCATGCCCAGCTAATTTTTGTATTTTTAGTAGAGACAGGGTCTCACCATGTTGGCCAGGATGGTCTTGATCTCTTGACCTCGTGACCCACCCGCCCATCCTCCCAAAGTCCTGGGATTACAGGTGTGAGCCACTGCACCTGCCATTTTTTTTTTTTTTAATGGAGTTTTTGCTCTTATTGTCCAGGCTGGAGTATAACAGTGCAATCTCAGCTCACTGAAACCTCTGCCTCCCGGGTTCAAGAGATTCTCCTGCCTCAGCCTCCCAAATAGCTGGGATTCCAGGTGGGTGTCACAACACCTGGCAAATTTTGTATTTTCAGTAAAGACTGGGTTTCACCATGTTGGTCAGGCTGGTCTTGAACTCCTGACCTCAAGTGATCCACTAGCCTCAGCCTCTCAAAGTGCAGGGATTATAGGCGTGAGCCACTGTACCCGGCCTCAACCAGTTTTATTCTTTCAACAATATGTGCATGTTCCAAGTACTCTTTACAGCACTAAAGATACACAGATAGGGAAGATTTAATAATCTTTGTGTCAATCCCATGTCCAATTCATCAGCAAGTTCTATTTTCAAAGCTTCTCTCTTTTTTTTTTTTTTTGAGACAAGGTCTCACTCTGTTGCCCAGGCTGGAATGCAGTGGCATGATCATGGCTCGCTGCAGCCTCAACCTCCTGGGCTCAGATGATCTCCCAACTTCAGCCTCCTAAGTAGCTAGGACTACAGGTGCGTGTCAACATGCTCAGCTAATTTTTGGTAGAGACAGGGTTTTGCCATGTTACCCAGGCTTGTCTGGAACTCCTAGGCTAGAGCAATTCTCTCGCCTTGACCTCCCGAATTGCTGGGATTACAGGCCTGAGTCACTGTGCCTGGCCCAAAATTTATCTTAAATTTGTCAATTTCTCTACATACCCATGACTGTCTCTCAAGTCCAAGACAACAGCATTTCTCTCTAGACTCCCACAATAACCTTATGTCCCCATCACCCATCTACTTTCTTTTTTTTTTTTTTTTTTTGAGACGGAGTCTCGCTCTGTCGCCGGGGCTGGAGCGCAGTGGCCGGATCTCAGCTCACTGCAAGCTCCGCCTCCCGGGTTTAGGCCATTCTCCTGCCTCAGCCTCCTGTGTAGCTGGGACTACAGGCGCCCGCCACCTCGCCCAGCTAGTTTTTTGTATTTTTTTAGTAGAGACGGGGTTTCACCGTGTTCGCCAGGATGGTCTCGATCTTCTGACCTTGTGATCCGCCCGTCTCGGCCTCCCAAAGTGCTGGGATTACAGGCTTGAGCCACCGCGCCCGGCCCACCCATCTACTTTCTATTCATTCTCCATCTGGCAGGCAGAGTAATTTTTAAAAAAATCACCTAGAATATTGTCAATGTCTTAAGACCTATCAGTGGTCCCTATTCCACTAACAATGCATTCAGACTTTTTACCAAGATCCTCAGGACTCTGCTTATAGGCTGCTGCCCACCTCTCCAGTCCCATCTCCTACCTCTCCTTGCCCACCAAGGATTTAGCCACACCTGGTCTTCTTTCTGAAGTTCACCCGTTGTTTCCTCTGCCAAGATTGCTCTCCCCACAGCTGTTCACATTATTGGCTTGATCTCAGTCTTCAGAACAAAAGCCATCTCCTTAGGGAGACCTTTCCTAAGAAATCATTGAAAACTGACCTCTCCTGGTCAACTCTCCATGTTAATTTCTTTCAGAGTATTTGTCACAATCTGCATTTACTTATTTATGATTTTTTTTTTTTTTTTTTTTTTGAGACAGTCTCGCTTTCTCACCCGGGCTGGAGTGCAGTTACACGATCTTGGCTCACTGCAACCTCTGCCTCCTGGGTTCAAGTGATTCTCCCACCTCAGCCTCCTGAGTAGTAGCTAGGACTACAGGCAGGCATTATCACACCTGGCTAATTTTTGTATTTTTAGTAGAGACGGTGTTTCACCATGTTGGCCATGCTGGTCTCCAACTTCCGACCTCAGGTGATCCTCCCCCTAGGCCTCCCAAAGTGCTGGGATTACAGGCATGAGCCACTGCACCTGGCCATGTTTTTCAATGTGTTGTCTACCTCCTCCCTCTAAAATATAAGCTCTAGAAAGTCAGAGTCTTAATTGTTTTGTTTTGTTTTGTTTTTGAGACAGAGTCTCACTCTGTCACGCAGGCTGGAGTGCAGTTGTGCAATCTTGGCTCACTGCAACATCCGCCTCCTGGGTTCAAACAATTCTCTTGCCTCAGCTTCTTGACTAGCTGGGATTACAGGTGCATGCCATCATGCCCAGCTACTTTTTGTATTTTTGGTAGAGATGGGGTTTCACCATGTTGGCCAGTTTGGTCTTGAACTCCCAACCTCAGGTGATCCACCTGCCTCGGCCTCCCAAAGTACTGGGATTACAGGCATGAGCCACCATGCCCGGCCTGTTTTGTTTTTTTGTTAGATAATCAGTGCCTTGAAGTTAAGGCCATTCTAAGATAGACTAGTACCTTCAGTGGAACATGACACACAGAGGACACTCAAACATTTGTAGAGTCAATGAATATATCCTCCATATTGTCTAGTAAAATGCTTGCTGGTCATAGAAGAAAGCACCAATAAATATGTTTTGATTAGTTGCCATATAAGGGCCCATGATGGAAAACAATACCTTTCAGACTTATGATATGTTTTGAGTTCTACAATATGTTTTAAGTTCTATAAAATTTTGCTCTTCAGAGTTACTAGGAATTACAGTGTTATAAGCTTATAGTATAATATTTTTAAGGTGGTAAATAATTTATCTACACATATTTGCACAAACCTGTATTGCAACACTTTCTTAAAAGTGTCCTGTGCATAAGACGGCACTTTAATTTTTTTTTTTTTTTTTTTGAGACAGAGCAGAATCTCACGTTGTTGTCCAGGCTGAAGTATGATGGCATGATCTTGGCTCATTGTAACCTCTACCTCCCGGGTTCAAGCAATTCTCCTGCCTCAGCCTCCCGAGCAGCTGAGATTACAGGCAAGTGCCACCATGACCCCGGCTCATTTTTTTTTTTTTTGGTATTTTTAGTAGAGACAGGGTTTTGCCCTGTTGGCCAAGCTGGTCTTGAACTCCTGCCCTCAAGCGATCTGCCTGCCTCGGCCTCCCCAAATGCTGGGATTACAGGAGGGAGCCACCGTGCTCAGTCTAAATATTTCTTAAAAATATTACATCCATGAATGAGCTTTGCTATTATCCTGTCTTTTTGTGAACTTCAGGAGCAAAAACCAGGCACTTGCAGGTTTGCCTGAAGGAAAGGTTCCAGAGTCATCTTCGGATTTCTCAGGGGATGTAACTTTGGCCACAGAAGCAAGCCCTCTTCAAGAGAATCACTTCCTAGGAAGCACTGTCTCATTTGACTGGGAGTAGGTAGAGAGATGAGATGTGTGTTTCTGGTACCCACCTAACATTTTCAGAAGTAAACTAGACAAATTAAAATGATCAGAAGGCTGCATGGAACACTGCTATTAAGAAATGGAGTCAGTTGTTTGCAAGGTCACCAAGTATAAAATTCTCCTTTTTCTCAGGGTTCCTAGTATTCGTAGGTTGTATTTTTTGATGACCTAATTAATGTTATCAAAGAAGAGAGTGGGGGCTTTTCCATGTCTCCAAACCATAACCCTGCCTCTACCTGACAAATGGCTCTCAAAAGTCAAACGGGTACCGGACAAAGTGAGCTTTTGTGACATGAACTGTAAAGTTCAGACAGCTCATAGGAAGGGCACTATTGAGGGGCCCTCTGCTTGTAATCTGAATTTACTCAGGCTTTCAAATGGTTACAAGTTCATAGCAGCGGCTGCAGCCCTAGCTTCACTGGTTGCACTCCCACCTGCACACACACATAATGCCTGACTTCCAATGATCTCCTATTTTCCCTCCTATTTCTGGATTCCCTAGATGCTCTTCACATGTTCTCACATATAAGCCTTCTTTTAAAAGGTAGTTTATTTATTTATTTATTTTTTGTTGAGACGGAGTCTCGCTCTGTCGCCCAGGCTGGAGTGCAGTGGCCGGATCTCAGCTCACTGCAAGCTCCGCCTCCCGGGTTTACGCCATTCTCCTGCCTCAGCCTCCCAAGTAGCTGGGACTACAGGCGCCCGCCACCTCACCCGGCTAGTTTTTTTTTTTTGTATTTTTTTAGTAGAGACAGGGTTTCACTGTGTTAGCCAGGATGATCTCCATCTCCTGACCTCGTGAGCCTCCTGTCTCAGCCTCCCAAAGTGCTGGGATTACAGGCTTGAGCCACCGCGCCCGGCCAAAAGGTAGTTTATTTGTATTAAAATTTTTATGAGGTTAAATTAGCATAACATAATATCAACCATTTGAAAGTGAACACTTCAGTGGCATTTAGTACATTCATAATATTGTGCAACCAATACCTCTATCTGGTTCCAAAAGATTTCATCACTGTAAAAGGAAATCCCATACCCGTTAAGCAGTTGTCCTCTTCCAATTCCCTCCCCGTATTCCCTGGAAATCACCAAGTTATGCTACCTATTGTGGATGTTTCATGTAAATAGATCATACAGACTGTTACCTTTTATGTCTAACTTCTTTAACTTAGCATGTTTTCGAGGTACATCCATGTGGTAGCGTATAGATGTACTTCATTCCTTTGTGTGGCTGAATGATGTTCCATTGTATTTATGTACCACAATTTGTTTATCCTTTCATCCGCTGATGTACACTTGGGCTGCTTCCACCTTTTGGCTATTGTGCATAATGCTGCCATGAACAGTTTGTACATGTACCAAGGCCTTCTCTTCCTGGATGAAGCCCCTGTATTCTGGGCAACCACAGAGTTACCTCTTGGCATCGTTATTGCCCTCCTGGGTACTCCCACCAGTGACCTCGATGGTACCTCGTGGTTCCAGGTTGTGTGGTTCTCATTTTGTGATTTGGGTTGTATTCTTTCAGAATGCTGTCAGTTTCTTAATTTCTTACAGAATTTTCAAAGGAAGCAGTCCTTTCTTTGTTACTTTCCTCTCTCCACTGGTCTTCAGTGAGCCTGAGACGCAAGGAATGAGACCAACACAATGTTTTACATAGAATTGCTCCTCTTTTCTAAGGACCAAGACTTTCTTACAGGTCACTATTGCTTCCTAGTTCTTTCTTAGGATGAGTCATTTTCCAGCAAAATCTCAGTCTTCCTGTGCCACAGGTGCCGGTTTACCAGCCAATCCCACAGAATTCTTAGACTCAAGCTAGAGTTCCAGCTACATAGGGAAATGAAGGTTCACAATTAAGCCTTCAGTAAATTCACAAATGGGTACATCTTGACTTGAGATAATTTGACTATAACGAATAAATGTCTATTTATGTATTCGGGCATGTTTTTTGCTTGTGGTGGTGATATAGTTTGGATATTTTCTGCTTCAAATCTCATGTTGAAATTTGATCTCCAATGCTGGGGGTGGGGCGTGGTGGGAGGTGACTGCATCATGGGGGCAGATCCCTAGGACCTGCTTGGTGACATGAGAACTACTTGTTAAAAAGAGGTTTGCCTCCTCTCTCTCTCTTCCTCTCTCTCCCTGTAATATATTGGCTCTCCTTTGCCTTCTGCCGTGAGTAGAAGCTCCCTGAAGCCCTCACCAGTTACAGATGCTGGTACCATGCTTCTTGTACAGCCTGTAGAATTGTGAGCCAAATAAATCTTTTTTGTTTGTTTGTTTTTCTTTGAGATAGGGTCTCACTCTTCATCCAGGCTGGAGGGCAGTGGCACGATCTTGGTTCACTGCAATCTGTGCCCCTGGGCTTCAAATGAGTCTCCCATCTCAGCCTCCTAAGTAGCTGGGACTACAGATGTGTGCCACCGTGCTTTGCTAATTTCATATTTTTTGTAGAGACAGGGTTTCACCATGTTGCCCAGGCTGGTCTTGAGCTTCTGAGCTCAAGCGATCTGCCCACCTTGGCCTCCTAAAATGTTGGGATTACAGGTGTGAGCCACCATGCCTGGCCCACCTCTTTTCTTTATAAATTACCCAACCTCAGGTATTCCTTTATAGCAACGCAAACAGACTAAGGCAGATAGTTTAAAAATGTCCAGAAACTCACACCAGTAATCCCAGCACTTTGGGAGGCTCAGGTGGGTGGATCATGAGGTCAGGAGCTCGAGACCAGCCTGACCAACATGGTGAAACCCCGTCTCTACCAAAAAAAATACAAAAAGTAGTAAGGCGTGGTGGCATGCACCTATAATCCCAGCTACTCAGGAGGCTGAGGTAGGAGAATTGCTTGAACCTGGGAGATGGAGGTTGCAGTGAGCCAAGATTGTGTCATTGCACTCCAGCATGGGCGGCAGAGCAAGACTCAGTTTCAAAAAAAGGAAAAGAAAAAAAAAAAGCCAGAAACTTGACATTGTTTGCTACAAAAAGTGGAGCCTCATTTTTCTCCTGTTGTATATGGGCCATTCTCAGTGACTTTCTTCTAATGAATAGAATATGATGTTGTAACTTTTAAGGCTAGATCATAAAGGACACTGTGGCTTCTTTCTTGCTCTCCTTCTTATACTTCTTGCTCTGGGAAAAGCCAGGAAACCACTATGTGATGGAGATACTCAAAAAGCCTATGGAAGGGCCAGGCACAGTTCTTTATGCCTGTTATCCCAGTGCTTTGGGGGACTGAGTTGGGAGGATCACTTGAGGCCAGGAGTTTGAAACCAGCCTGGGTAACATAGCAAGACTTCCATCTCTAACACACACATACACACACACACACACACACAACCAACTCAGCCAGGCATGGCAGTGTGTGTGCCTGTAGTCCCAACTACTTGGAAGGCTGAGGTGGAAGGATCACTTGAATCCAGGAGCTCGAAGCTACAATGAGCTATGATTGCACCACTGCATTCCAGCTTGGGCAACAGAGTGAGACCTTGTCTCAAAAAAAAAAAAAAAAAAAAAAAAAAAAAAAAGAAAAAAGAAAAAAAGAAAAAGGTCTGTGGAGAATCCCAAATGGTGAGGAAATAAGACCTTGTGCCAACAATCAACAAGGAACTGAGGCCTTCTGCTGACAGCCATGTAAGTAAGGCATCTTAGAATCAGATCCTCCAGCCTCAGTCAAGCCTTCAGATGATAGCAGCTCAGGCAACATCTTGACTGAAACCTCATAAAGAGACTCTGGGCCAGAACCACTGAGCTACACCCTGAATTCCTGGCTCACATACATTGTAAAATAATTTTTTAAGCTGTTAACTTTCAGAGTGATTTGTTATACAGAAAGATATAATATTTGTTTCTTGAATGAGCTGGACTTTGTAGGGCACAAACAGAAAATAATGTTATTCTTTATTACTTTTTCTCCTATAAGCTTGTTTGCTCTATTTGTTCTTTGCTGTCCCAGGATGAAACAGTAGGAATTTGCTTAACTTTTCTGAATAACCTTAGATATTAGAACGTCCATTTTAGTCTAAAAGTTATAACTTCTAACTCCTATTCAATTTAAGCTACTCTCCTCTGCCAGCCAAGGCCTATTTCAGGCCTAAAAGCCTGTAGTTGGGAAGAAAACTTGGCTCACCTCTTTATTTCACTTCTTGCTCTGTTACTTTTCCCCCACTCACAAGGCTGTCTCTGATGCTTCCATGGATAGGAGTCAGAGTAGAGAAAGGCCAGGTATGCATCAGAAAAGGTCTTAATTGACTGCTTTGGCTGTAATCTGGGTTTTGTGCCTTCTGGAAATGGTACAGTGGTATGTGGGAATTGGCCTGTACTGACTCACAAGAGCTGACAGTTAAATGAGTTAAATCAGCTTTGCAAGGAGTTGTTAAATCCAGCCATCATTATAATTAAAAGGCAAGGCCAGGCCTGGTGGCTCACTCCTGTAATCCCAGAACTTTGTGAGGTGGGTGGATCACTTGCACCCAGGAGTTTGAGACTAGCCTGGGCAATATGGCCAAACTCGGTCTCTATGAAAAATATTAATATAAAAATTAGCCAGGTGTGGTGGCACATGCCTGTAGTCCCAGCTACTCAGGAGGCTAAGGTGGGAGGATTGCTTGAGTCCAGGGGACAGAGGTTTCAAGAGCTGAGATTGTGCCACTGCACTCCAGCCTGGGTGACAGAGTGAGATCCTGTCTCAAACAAAAAACAAAAAACATCAAAAAAATAAAAATAAAAAAACAAAAACAAAAACAACAATGAAATTACATATAAACTTATAATTAAATAAATATATTCAATTCAAAGGTAATAAATACTCATTACCTCCAAATTGTTTAACTACATTTACGATTACCTATGCTCTTATCTTGAGTTAATTTAATTGTAGCTGCAGAGTGGAAATACTCTATATAATTATGTCCTATTGTGCATCTTTTGTCAACTCCGTGTTCAGTGACATCACATTAGTAACTTGAAGTTGGCCTTGGTGGGAGTCAAGAACCATGGAATCATAACACGGGGTCAGAAACACTTCATATATGGGCTGTTTTCCTAGAGATCTGGTTGTGAAATCTGTACCGGAATACCAAATGCAGATTGATGTTCTCAGGAATGCTTCTGCTGGGAAATATGGTATATTCCAAATACAGATCTCTGTTTTCACAGAATGTTTCTGCTGAGAAATATGTTTCCTGGAGTTCACTGCACATGGGTCCTGTCTGGTTCTCCTAGCCATTGAGTCATTCTCTGTTAGGGGTACTGCATCCCTCTAGGCAGCCCTAGTGGACAGAATTCCTCATGTCATAAGAAACCCATTATGGCTCTTTCCTATAAGATCCACTTCTGGCCCATGAGAAATTAATCTTCATTTGCCCTGCCTGGAAGTACAGGCCGTTTCCATCCAAGTTCCATTTTCTTACCCGGCTGTCAGAGTAGCAAGCCTCCTGTAGCCTCTAGCTATAGCCTCACCCCAAGACTTGGGCACCAGTGTTCCTTAAACTTGAGAGAATATATACCAAGATCTTTGTATGCTCTCTCGACGTGCCCACCTCTTGCTTTGCTTGGCTTGAGAAGGGAAGAAGCATACCACCCAAATCCCTGTGGGGATATTGATAGGGATATTCAGATCATGTGATAACTCTTCAAGTAAATTCATACTTACCCATCTCTTCAACTCTTCTTATGGATTCTTAGTCTGCATATACAGGCTGGATATGCGTGGTGTGCTGATGGTAAAGCTGGCTAAGACACACTTTTTGTAAGTCCCACATAGATAGTCTAATACCTCACGTTACAATTTGACTATCTTTGCCTACTATTTTTTTTCTGTGCTTTCATTATTAAGCAAACAGGCTTGGTGCCTGATGCACATGGAAACCAATAACCATGACACTGGCTTTTGAGAAAAGAAAGGCTTTATTGCATACTGGCCAGTAAGGAGATAAGAGTCAAGTTCAAATTCATCTCCCTGATTTGGAGTTTGGGGCAAGTTTACAGGCTCAGAGGGCAAGGGAAAGGATTTAGAAATGTTGGCTTGGCAGGGTCTGATTTGAAGGCTTCAAATTTGACCATTTACCAAATTATGGCATTCAGGTTCAGGTCATGTCCCAGTCTTGTTGGTCTGAGGAGAGAAATTGTTGGTTCCAGGTATTGTTGAGGTCAAAGCTTTTTCTACTGTGCATGCCCAGGCAACATGACCTTTAGTTTTTGGCTCTGTTATACCTACAAGGTAACTCAACATTTTATTATCAACAGAGTAGACCTAGTTTGGGCTGGTCCTGCCACTATACTTTGAGGGACTCTGTTCAAAGCAGAAGAAAAGAAAAGTCATATCTAATAACATGTGACACATATCATGGCCTCAGTCTTTTTTTTTTCCAAATCTTTTTCCTTGGGGCTTAAGGCAATCTGGGATGTTCACTGGTCACAGGGGTTGGGGAAGGGTCCCAGGGACTATGAGGCTTAGGCTGAGTTGTTCACTTAGTGACAAGGAGCAGATAGGCATTTAAGTGCTGGTGCAAAACTTCCCCTTTACCCTCTGAAGGTTCACTGAAAAATCAACTCACGAAAGACAGGTCAATAGGTGAAATGGCATACAAATGTATTAACATGCACCAACCTGCCTGCCATTTGAGTGGCCTATGCCAGCAGACTACAGCATGGTAATGTAAAGAATCACAGAGTGATTACCCCAAGCAGAAAATGGGACACAAAAGCTTATAAAACCTCTTAAGGTTACAGAAAGAATGGAGGGTTTGATTGTGGCAAAACAGGTTTTGGTGGCAAAATAGGTTATAGATGGGGAAGAAGAGGACTGGCTAGAAAAGATGGTCTTGTTATGTAGAGGAAATCTCACAGATAGCAGCCCTCAGAGAGAATAGATGGTAAATGTTTCTTGCAGATTTTTAGAGGTATCAGATTCTCAGTTAATCTTCCTTAGATCTGGACAAGAGAGGGCCTCAGAGAAAGCCTGGCTATATCAATGCAGATTTTCTCTACAGATGCAACTCTCCCCAAGAAAAAGACAGCTTTTCAGCTGTTCTCATATTTCCAGACCTTCTGAATAGCCATCTTGAAATATGTTAAATAATTCTGTTTCAGGGTGAAATATTTTGGTTTCACTCAATGCAAATTACAAGAAAGAGCCAAGATTGTACTGGATGAGTGGTATCAGGTATCAGGAGCAGAGTACAAGCCAAAAGATGTTGTTCAGATTTGTGTCTCCACCTACATCTCATGTCAAATTGTGATCTTCAGTTGGACAGTGGCCTGGTAGGAGGTGACTGAATCATAGGGGTGGATTTCCCCCTTGTTCTTCTCATAGTAGTCAGTGAGCTGTCACGAGATCTGGTTGTTTAAAAGTGTGTAGTACCTACTAGAAGTTCTCCCTCCTACTCCAGCAATGTAAGACATGCCTACTTTCCCTTTGTCTTCCACCATAATTGAAAGTTTCCTGAAGCCTCCCCAGCCATGTTATCTGGACAGCCTGTGGAACTGTGAGTCAATGCAACATTTTTTTCTTTATAAGTTACCCAGTCTCAGTAGTTCTTTATAGCAATGCGAGAATGGACTAATACAGAAAATTGGTACTGAGGAATGAGGCATTGCTATAAAGATACCTAAAAATGTGGAAGTGACTTTGGAACTGGGTAATAGGCAGAGTTTGGAACTGGGTAATGGGCAGAGGTTGAAAGAGTTTGGAGGGCACAGAGGAAGATAGGAAGATGAGAAAAAGTTTGGAACTTCCTAAAACTTGTTAAATTCTTGTGACCAAAATGCTGAGTGTGATATGGACGATGAAGTCCAGGCTGAGGTGGTCTCAGATGGAGATGAGGAACTTACTAGGAACTGGAGCAAAGATCACTTTTGTTATGCACTAGCAAAGAGGTTGGAAGCATTGTGCCCCTGCCCTGGAGATCTGTGAAACTTTGAACTTGAGAGAGATATTAGAGTAACTGGCTGAACAAATTTCTAAGCAGCAAAATGTTCAAGACATGACCTGGCTATGCTTATATTCATGAGCAAAGAAATGACCTAAAGTATGGAAAATTTGCACCCCAGTCTTGTGGTAGAAAAGAAAAAACGATTTTCTGAAGAGGAATTCAAGCTGGTTGCGGAAATTTGCATAAGTAAAGAGGAGCCTAATGTTAATAGCCAAGACAATGGGGGAAATGCCTTGAAGGCATTTCAGAGACCTTCATGGCAGCCTCTCTCATTACAGGCCTGGAGGCCTATGAGGGAAAAATGGTTTTACAGTCTGGGTCCAGGGCCCCACTGCCCTGAGCAACCTCAGGACACTGCTCCCTGCATCCCAGCCGCTCCGGCTTCAGCTGTGGCTGAAAGGGCCCCAGATACATCTCAGGCCACTGCTCCAGAAGGTGCAAGTCACAAGCCTTGGTGGCTTCAATATAGTGTTAAGCCTGCAGGTGCACAGAGGGCAAGAGTTGAGGCTTGGAAGCCTCTACCTAGATTTCAGAGGATGCATGTAAATGCCTGGGTGTTCAGGCAGAAGTCTGCTGTGGGTGCAAAGACCTCACGGAGAACCTCTACTATGGCAGTGCAGAGGGGAAACATGGGCTTGGAGTCCCCACGTAGAGTCCAAGTGGAGCCATCTTCCAGAACCCAGAATGGATCCATCGACAGCTTGCATCATGCACATGGAAAAGCTGCAGGCACTCAATGCTAGCCCATGAGAGCAGCCGAGGGAGCTGTACCCTGCAGAGCCATAGGGGCAGAGATGCCTAAGGCCTTGGGAGCTCACCCCTTGCATCAGTGTGTCCTCAATGTGAGACATGAATTCAAAGGAGATTATTTTGGAGCTTTAATATTTAAGGACTGCCCTGCTGGCTTTCAGACTTGCATAGGGCGTATAGCCCCTTTATTTTAGCTGGTTTTTCCCTTTTGGAATGAGTTTATTTACCCAATACCTGTACTCTCATTGTATCTTGGAAGTAATTAACTTGCTTTTTATTTTATAGGTTCATAGGCAGAAGGGACTTGCCTTTTCTCAGATAAGATTTTGGACTGTGGACTTTTGAGTTAATGCTGAAATGAGTTAAGACTTGGGGAACTGTTGAGAAGGGATGATTGTATTTTGCTATGTGAGAAGAACATGAGATTTGGGAGGGGCCAGGAGTGAATGATATGGTCTGGATTTGTGTCCTTGCCCAAATCTCAGGTGGAATTATAATCCCAGCATTGGAGGAGAGGCTGGGTGGGAGGTGATTGGATCATGGGGGGAGATTGCCCCCTTGCTATTCTTGTGATAGTGTGTGAGTTCTCATGAGATCTGGTTGTTTATTATTTATTTATTTATTTATTTTTGAGACAGGGTCTGGCTCTCTCACCCAGGCTGGAGTGGCACGAGCTGGGCTTACTGCAACCTCTGCCTTACAGGCTCAAGCAATTCTCTCATCTCAGCCTCCCAAGTAGCTGGGTGATATGGTTTCGCTCTGTGTCCCCACCCAAATCTCATCTTGAATTTTATTCCCATAATTCCCACATATTGTGGGGGGCACCTGGTGGGGGATAATTTGAATCATGGGAGTGGTTTTCCCCATACTGCCCTCGTGGTAGTGAATAAATCTCACAGGATCTGATGGTTTTATTGGGGAATTCCACTTTTGCATCCTTCTCATTTTCTCTTGCTGCTACCAGGCAGGAGGTGCGTTTTGCCTCCTGCCATGATTCTGAGGCCTCCCCAGCCATGTGGAACTGTACGTCCAGTTAAATCTCTTTTTCGTCCCAGTCTCAGGTATGTCTTTATCAGCAGCATGAAAACAGACTAATACATTGGGACTACAAGCATGGGCTACCATGGCTGGGTAATTTTTGTATTTTTTGTAGAGACAAGGTTTTGCAATGTTGCCCAGGCTGTTCCCAAACTCCTGAGCTCAAGTGATCTACTTGCCTTGGGCTCCCCAAGTGCTAGGATTATAGGTGTGAGCCACCACGCCTGGCCTCTGGTTGTTTAAAAGTGGGTAGCACCTCCCCCATTGCTCTCTCCCTCCTACTCCAGCCATATAAGATGTGGCTGCTTCCCCTTCAGCTTCCACCAAATTGAAAGTTTTCTGAGGCCTCCCCAGCCATGTTACCTGTACAGCCTGTGAAACTGAGTCACTGAAATCTCTTCTCTTTATAAGTTACCTGGTCTCAGGTAGTTCTTTATAGCAATGTGAAAATGAACTAACACACCAAAGAAGGGAGATGAGGGAACAAGTTAGAAGCTGAGGTCAAGACCACATTGGGAAGTGGGTGTGGCTGTCAATGAGCTCCTCATTACCATGCCCTAGTTGGCTGGCATGGGCCACTCAGCTGGCAGGGGGCTTGGTCAGCTGCTTGAAGGCACAGGGTGGGCATAGACAGTGCCATTTTAAATTATTCAGCAGCCAATCAGATGGGCCTTTCACTTTCTTTTCCAATTCCCTATCAATTATGCCTTCAACAATAAGATACAATAGGAAGTGATACCCAAGTGAGACCATTTTCAAAATCACCATTGATTGGGTTTGCAGCATGGTACAGAGTACCAAATGATGTAAACCAAAAATAAAATTCCCTGATCAACTGAATCAACCCCTTCTCTTGGCCAAGGACATTCCAAAGTTAACCAGAAAAACTATTTCAGGCCATGATGGGAAGTGAGGGTCAGACATGATTCATTATACCCTCCTCCCCTTGGAATTCAGGCACAGCTGACCAGCATTAACACTAAAATAGAGATCTTAAGACTGATGAAACGCACTTTTTGTAGCAATAAGGCACCAAATTTCAGCCTGACTCTAGTATGGCATCACATGACAGATAGTTGGCCTTGAAATAACTCAAAGTATTTTACCCCAAAATATATTACCAGCATTAACACTAAAGTAGAGATCTTAAGACTGATGAAACACTTTTTGTAGCAATAAAACACCAAATTTCAGCCTGACTCTAGTATAGCATCACATGACGGATAGTGGGCCTTGAAAGAATTCAAAGTATTTTACCCCAAAATATATTACTTTGACGGAGGATACTAGAGAAGTGCATTTAGTTTTGGTATCTTTTAACTTAGCAAATACCTGCCTAATTTGATAATCAGTTTTGTCTATAACATGATTTCCCTAAGGGCAGGCCCCATGTCTTTTGTAGTACTTCCACAATACCACCACACTGGTAGACATCAAGTGGACACTCAATACTTTTTTTTTTTTTTTTTAAGACAGAGTTTAGCTCTTGTTGCCCAGGCTGGAGTGCAATGGCACCATCTCGGCTCGCCACAACTTCTGCCTCCTGGGTTCAAGCGACTCTCCTGCATCAGCCTCCTGAGCAGCTGGGATTATAGGCATGCACCACCATGCCTGGCTAATTTTGTATTTTTAGTAGAGACAGGGTTTCTCCATGTTGGTCAGGCTGATCCCAACCTCAGGTGATCCACCTGCCTTGGCCTTCCAAAGTGTTGGGGATTACAGGTGTGAGCCACCATGCCCAGCCAATACTTTCTAATCTATTGAAAGCTTTTCTCCCTTACTTAAATGCCCTTAGGTTTTCATTACATACAAATTAAAAACTCTCTTGCCTAGTTTCCAAAGCACGCTTCAGTCTCTCCAGAACTCACCTGACCTGTCTTATTTCCCACTGCTTCTCTACCTATATGCCAAACCAGTTTTACTCTTGCCTCTGAACACACCTTGTTTTCTTGTTCATCATGGTTTTACTCACTTGGAAAAATATCCTTTTTCCCCCATATTAAAATCATACCCATCACTGAAATCAAGCTCAGATTTCACCACTTTTTAAAAGTCTTCTCTATCAATATCTACCTGAATAGGTCATTCCAAGTCTCTGGTCCATCCCCTCATGGGCATGGCAATAAGTGGGGTACACAGTTGGCTGAGGCAAAATGAATATAAGTAGAGTTAATTTGGGCCAAGCTTGAAGATTGCAACCAAGAAGCATAGATTCAAGTTGCCTTGAATATACGCACTGATTAGCAGCCATCTTCAAGCAAACACTGCCTAGGGATGCTTATTCTATGGAAGTTTGGAACTTTTATTCAAATCTTTGTGAATATATTACTCCTCCAACTTGCCAGTAAACCCCTTGAAACTTACGACTTGATTGCATGCAATAACCCTTAATACCTTAGATATCTCAGAACCTCCCAAGTTTATGACGTTCACTGCAGCATGATTTACTCCATAAAATGTAGTAAGATGCCCAGGAGTAGGTGGCTTATGCCTGTAATCTCAACACTTTGGGAGGCCAAGGTGGGCAGATCATTTCAGGTCAGGAGTTCGAGACCAGCCTGGCCAACGTGGTGAAACCCCATTTCTACTAAAAATACAAAAGTTAGCTGGATGATAGTGGTGCACACCTATATTCCCAGCTACTCGTGAGGCTGAGGCAGGAGAATCACTTGATCCTGGGAGGCATAGGTTGCAGTGAGTTGAGATTGAGCCACTGTACTCCAATCTGGGTGACACAGTGAGACCCTGTCTCAAAAAAAAAAAAAAAAAAAAAAAAAGTTCAAATTCAAAATAAGTCTTTTATATACAATAATTTTTAAAAATTGTTAACCTCAATCCATTTAACTACATCTTAGAAGGAAATCAAATCAACAAATATTTGTCTAGCTGATCATGTACCCAGCATTCTGGTAGGTACTGCAGAAAATAAGATGATATAGAGTACTCTTGTGACAGACAGAATATAGAAATGGACAATGACCAGAGCATATGTAAAAATGGAACTCTGACCTACAACCTCTCCAGGAACTAGTCCAGAAAGACAAAAGCTATTTCTGCATTAATCAACCCAGGACTTGATCAACTGCCAGTTTCCTTAGTTTTTGTCCTGTTTCCAATTTAGGACCAACCAGAGAAAGCCAAATGTGTATCCCCAACTGACCACATAGGATGCCGCGCTTCCACTTAACCTGCCTCCAGCCAACAACATCAAATCAGGGCATACCTGAAGTCTTTCCTTTTTTCTCATTATAAAACTTTCACACTCTCCTGCCTGCCTTCCAATCTCTGACAAACACAAGTGATGGTGGCTGACTGCTTTGCCACAGCAAGCTTTGAATAAATATCCTTTGCTTTGAGTGTTCTCCATTTATTTCTGCTCTTGGAATTACAGAATTATTATAGGTGGTTTCAATTATTAATTTATACCCCCAAAGACTCAAGACATAGTCATTTATAATTTTACTAGGGCTGGAATTTGAATTGTACTATTTGAGACTGATATATGGCAGTTAGTGACTGCCCTGTACACACATACAACTTTGCTTTTATATTCATACTGTGACACATGTACCTTGCTGGGGAAATTATATTCTCTAGAGTATATTTTGGGGGATTTTTTTTTTTGTTATTTTTATTTTTTGAGATGGAGTCTCGCTCAGTCACCCAGGCTGGAGTGCAGTGGTGTGATCGTGGCTCACTGCAAGCTCCGCCTCCTGGGTTCGCACCATTCTCCTGCCTCGGCCTCTCAAGTACTGGGACTACAGGTGCCCACCACTACTCCCGGCTAATTTTTTTGTATTTTCAGTAGAGACAGGGTTTCACCATGTTAGCCAGGTTGGTCTCGAACTCCTGACCTCGTGATCTGCCCGTCTCGGCCTCCCAAAGTGCTGGGATTACAGGCGTGAGCCACCGTGCCCGGCCTGGGGGATTATTTTTGAAGGTATCAGACTTAACACCTATGTATCTTAAGGGTCTACTACTGAGAAATTTCCAAAGAGTGATCGACTTTGAAGAGTAGAAAGGAAATTAATAAAAGATCAAGCCTGTGGGACTTAGAAAAAATAGTGCTACTCTGTTGACCTAAAAGGAAGAAGCTGAAGCAAAGTTAATATAAGTAGAGTTAATTTGGGCCAAGCTTGAAGATTGCAACCTAGGAGCATAGATTCAAGTTACCTTGAATATACACACCGATTAGCAGCCATCACAACTGAATCTTATTTATTTATTTATTTATTTTGAGACAGAGTCTTGCTCTGTTGCCCAGGCTGGAGTCAATGGCATCATCTTGGCTCACTGCCACCTCCACCCCCAGGTTCAAGCGATTCTCCTGCCTCAGCCTCCTGAGTAGCTGGGATTATAGGTGCATGCTACCACGCCCAGCTAATTTTTGTAGAGACGGGGTTTCACCATGTTAGTTAGGCTGGTCTTGAACTCCTGATCTCGTGATCTGCCTGCCTCAGCCTCCCAAAGTGCTGAGATTACAGGTGTGAGCCACTGCGCCCGGCCCACAGGTGAATCTTTAAAGGCAAAAAAGGGAACAAGGAGTGAACTGATACAACGTTGTGTACAGAAATTCTTATTGGTTTATGGAAATAACATTTATTAGTGACTGGTTACATTGTTAAGCTATAGGATGTAGGTTATAGTGTCTGATGCGACATTAGGTTAATTTATAGCTACTTGTGGCATAAGCAAGCAGTTTCAGGAGATGAATACCTAGCTCAAGGGAGAAGTAGGATGTGATTGTTGTCTCCTTTTAATGTCCCTCTGGGTCTGACAGTTTAAAATAACCACATTCCTCAGATAAAAATAATTTTCTTTTCTCACTCTAAATGACAGAAATGGAGACTTCGGAAAGGAATTAAGTATAAGGAAAAGATCAAGAGACAGCAGGATGTTCAAGTTCATTGAACAAACATTGACTGGCAGCTAGAGAATAGTAGGCACTATTCTAGATGCTGAGGATAATAGTGAAGAACAAAATAGAACAAAATCCTTGCTCTTGTGGAACTTACATTTGAAATTACACAGTTGAAGATTTAGCCTTGGGTAAGACATAGACATAAGGACAAAAAAAGGAATGCCTGAGATGCTCAGGATGGTGCCACAGCACAGAAACACACTAGGGCCTATGTTACAGCAGTCCCGTGGAATTTCCCTTAAATAACCCAGGGAAAAGATATTAATGGAAGTTAAACTAGGTTTTGAGACTAGCTGAAGACAGTCTGCCAGAATTACTTTATCCGTTACAAGAATATCCACAGCTTGTCCTTTAACAGATGGTCTGGAAACAGGAGGTAATAATGGTAACTTACACAGTACTATCATTTACAATATTTTAATTCAGAAGCTCATATTTATAGAAGAAACTGAGGCACAGTAGAGAGTAGAATAATCCTCAAGATTATATAACAAATTGTAGTCAGATTAAGAATTGGTATCTAGCTTTCCTGACTCTTAAGATTCTGAGAGATATTTATAATGCTATTATTTTTTCAGACTATACATCAAATATTAGCATAAAGAATTCTTAGGTGTCTTACGGGCTGATACCCTGAAGAATGCTAATGAAATAAAAAAAGAGACTGGTGCTGGAATAATATGATTAATGTCTGCAACGAAATTTCCCCTAAGTAGTCATACCAAGTAGTTGGTTAAGGTTTTTTTTTTTTTTTTCTTGCACAATACGTTTCTGAATGATTTATTAGAGGTGTTTGATGCTTATAGTTTATTTGAAATTGATTCGATCAATTAAAATGCTCATTGGCATTGTTTTATTAGTCGCTAGAATATGCATTCAACTTCACTGAAACAAGACTTAAAAGGTAAGAGGTACACTAAATCGTGACTATAAGAGTAAGAGAACTTAATTTCTTCACACCATCTGGACAAGATGTTAAATTACAGAACCCTTTAGTCTTGTTTTTGTCTTCTAGATAGAAATCAGGATGCTGGACAAACCTCTCCCACGGAATAGTCAAAATATTTAAGGAACAATCTATATACAGTTTAATAATCGCCAACATTTGGCAGGGCGTGGTGGCTCACGCCTATAATCCCAGCACTTCGGCAGCTCGAGGCGGGCGGATCACTTAAAACCAGGAGTAGGAGACCAGCTTGGCCAACATGGCGAAACCCCGTCTCTACTGAAAAATATAAAAATTAGCCTGGCATTGGTGGCTTGCGCCTCTAGTCCCGGATACATTGGAAGCTGAGGCTGGAGAATCGCTTGACCCCGGGAAGCAGAGGTTGCAGTGAGCTGTGATTGTGCCACTGCACTCCAGCCTGGGTGGCAGAGTGAGACACTGTCTCAAAACAAACAAACAAAAAATTGCTAACATTTGTGAGGTTCTTATTATGTGCCACGAATGGATCTAAGCCCTTCACATTTGTAAACTCATGCAATCCTGGCATATACACAAAAAACGAATGTGGCAGGTACTATCATCATGTCCATTTTGTAGATAAAGAAACCGAGGGCCAGAGAAGTTGAAGTAGCTTGCCCTAGGATGTAGTTTGTAACTCCTAGAGCTGAGATCTTGTTTATATACAAAAGGTTTCAAGAATCAAAAGCACTCTAAGCCACTTTGCGTTTCGGTTGTCGAGAAAGGGATATCCAAAGTTTCAGGTTCGCAGTTTGTGAAACGGAGCTGCCAGCTTTCGTTCTAAGGCGGGCGGAGGTTTGGCACTCCCTCGTCCAACGCTCTGCCCCAGACACCCACGCTCGCTTTCCTCTTCTTCCTCCACCTCGCCCTACTTCCCTTCTTCCTATCTTCGCTCTTTTTTCGCCTCGCCGCCGTGTATCCTCGTTCGCTGCGGAGCGCCTCGCATTACTTCCCTAGCCTCTGCCACGCCACGCTGGATACGCGCCCACGCGCAGTCCGCCGTCGCGCCTCTATGACGTGTCGCCGCTTTCGGCCGGGGCGGGGGGCGAGGCTGCGCGGAGGGCAAGCCGGGGGCGGGGCCGGGGCCAGAGCAGAACCCCGGGTCTCCGCGGCCATCGCTGACTGAGCTGTCCCTTCCCCTCACCCGCTCCACGCCCTCCTGGGCCGAGTGGAGTTGGGTGGTGTCAGCAGCCTCTCCCTGAGGGGCACCGCGGCTTCAGGAGCTGGGCCTCCAGTGCGGCGCGATGTCAGGCGCCGTGACAGCTCTGTGAGTCCGAGGCCGCGGCCGTGGCGCTGGGCGGCTGCGGGGCCTGGCCGGTCCGCTCATGGTGCCGCCACGACGCCATCGCGGGGCAGGAAGGCCAGGTAGGCAGGCAGGGAAGGGCCCCGACATCACCGGAGCCCAAACCGGGACGGAGTGCCCACCAACAGCACCACCTCCTGCCCTTGGTGGCAGCCGGAGCGCCTTGACCGAAACCGTGACGGTCTCCAGGGGCGGAGGGACGGGAGCTGACAGGGGCGCCCGAGCCCTGCGCCCACCCCTGGCAATTGAGGAAGCCGTGCGTGCGCCCTCGCCTCGGCTCGCCGGGGAGGCGTCACTGCCTTAACTGTCTTCCCCGCTCCAAAACAGGAGGAGGATTCCTTTTCCCAGCTGTTTCTTTTGAAATGACTGGATGTTTTGACAGAGGTGGGTGGAGGAGCGTGGAGAATCCTTTTCTTTTACCACTTGAGGATATTGGAGAGGTGCCTTCAAGATCCACAACAAATCACTTACTCTCGGATAACCAAATTCCACTCCAGGAGATCAGGGACAGAAAAGACACTTTTAGAAACAGTGTCTAGACGCTGTCCCCGGGGATGGATTCCTCTGGGTGGAGAGGTGAATGGAGTTCTGTGTTTGTGAAATTCAGAGAAGCTATTTTCTAGTAGTTAACTATTCTTAAATGTGCCGTCTGTTGTATATTACTCCCCCTCGCTGCCCGCCCGGTATCGCGTATCTCTCTAAGGATAATCTGAAGCGTACAGTGGAGACCATGAAAGTACTGAGAAAGGTGGCAAGTATGTTTAACACCTTTTGGTCCTTTTCTTTGATTTGCTTTCAGTTTGAAGGCGAAGAGTAAAAAACGATGTGATGAATGTTACCTTGAGTTACTGACGTTTTCATAGCATAATTTCATGGTTGTTTTTAGGGGTGCTGAGTTCTTCACCTTTAAGACTGAGATCTGCCAAGTTTTCCGGCATTGCTCTTGAGGATCTCAGAGAGGCTCTTAAGACCAGGTAGGTTCCACATGCTTATCCACTGTGTAACTTTCACACTGAACATTAGCTAACACATGTCAGATGTTTCTGTTATACTAATTTTCTGATTTTTAATGGTTATTTTTCTAAAATCATCTCTAATGTGATCTGTATTTTCTAAAAAAAACAGACTGCAAATGGTGTGTGTGTTTATCATGAACCGAATGAATTCCCAGAACAGTGGTTTCACTCAGCGCAGGCGAATGGCTCTTGGGATTGTTATTCTGCTGCTTGTTGATGTGATATGGGTTGCTTCCTCCGAACTTACTTCGGTACGTACCTGCGGTCCAGGAATGATGTTACATTACAGCCACGATGTTACTGTTAACCTGTAGTAACTCTAGCCATTACAATCTCCTGCTTTCTCAAAGCAGTATCTTAAATACTATGGAATTTTTAAAAAATATCGAATGATTGCCACTTGAAGTTAAAACTGAAAGGATGATCTTTTTTATTGTTTCATACAGTTTTCTTGCATCTTTTAGGGAGGGTTACTTAGAGAGACTATGCATATTTTCTTATATTTGAAAGTGTTACTTTTGGCTTTTTTTCTAAATTCAAATTCTTTCTGTGAATATTATTTTCTAGTGAAATAACTATCAGGATGCAAAACAATGTCACCATTTACTAGAAAGTTCAGCGTGCTTTTGGACAAATGAGTAAAAATAATGAGTTTTCATGTGTAGGTCACTGTTATGCCCATGAGTGGTTGCATCCACATTTATGCTTGCTGACTCAAACCTTATTATGAGGTGCTTGGTATACCTCATAATTTTCCTTCAGTTAAGTTGTATCTTTACAATTTCCTTCAGTTAAATTGTATCTTTATTGATGACCTATTGGTAGTAATGTGGCATTTTGAATTTGCAAGCTAGTTTTTCTTTCTACTTGTATACTTTATTCTGCTTGGTTAATGATCCCTATAAAAAGCAACTTTTATTTTCAGAAGTCTGCATTTCAACTTCTATGTTGCAATTTTAAGGCGAATATACAGCAGGAAACTGGCATTTATAAAATGAATTTAACTTTCAAAAGCAGTTTAATACTCAGGTCTTCTCATATTGTAGCTAAGTAAATATTGACATTGGCATTGTATTCTATGAGTATATAAGTTTTTTTTTTTGAGATGGAATCTTGCTCTGTTGCCCAGGCTGGAGTGCAATGGCGCGATCTCGGCTCACTGCAACCTCCGCCTCCTGGGTTCAAGTGATTCTCCTGCCCCAACCCCCTGAATAGCTGGGATTACAGGCGTGCCCCACCACGCCAGGCTAATTTTTGTATTTTTAGTAGAGACGGGGTTTCACCATGTTGGTCAGTCTGGTCTCGAACTCCTGACCTCGTGATCCGCCCGCCTTGGCCTCCCAAAGTGCTGGGATTACAGGTGTGAGCCACCGCACCCGGCCAAGTATATAAGTTTTTATACTTTTCGGAGTTAGTCTCTGGAATCTAATAGGCCATATATTTTTCGTTTTAGAACTCTTCTATAACTTTCTTTTAGATGAACATTTTGTACTTTTACCTCAAAGAAATGTCTTTGATATTGACAGGGAACTAAATCTATCTTTTAAATTTTATTTTCATTTAAAATAAATAGTTTGCTTTTATTTATCAGTTAATACAATTTAGGACCAAATAGCACCTGGTTAAGTTATAATTTAACCATATCTAAGCAAAGTAGAAAAGAAAAAATGTGTTGTTTGTGGTAATCATTTCACAATGTATACATATATCAAAACACCACGTCGTAAAAAGTACATATATTTGGTATTTGTCAGTTGTACTTTAATGAAACTGGAGAAAAAAACTCATCTTTATTGTTTTAAAGTAAAATATTTTAGTAAGAGGATATTTTATAATCTCATTATTCAAGAGTATATGTAATGTCTCTACTTCTTCAACCAGATATGCTCATTAAACTTTGGAGATAGGGCCGGGCGTGGTGGCTCATGACTGTAATCCCAACACTTAGGGAGGATGAGGTGGGTGGATCACCTGAGGTCAGGAGTTTGAGACCAGCCTGGTCAACATGGTAAAACCCAGTCTCTACTAAAAATACAAAACTTAGCTGGGTGTGGTGGTGGGTACCTGTAATCCCCGTTTCTCAGGAGGCTGAGGCAGGAGAATCGCTTAAACCTGGGAGGCAGAGGTTGCAGTGAGCCGAGATCACGCCATTGCACTCCAGCTTGGGCAACAAAAGTGAAACTCCTTCTCAAAAAAGAAAAAAGAAAGCAAACTTTGGAGATAAAGTGTGTATTTCAAAAATAAAATCAGTCTTTTTATTATGGATATTTTCTAACGTATACAAAGTAGAATATTATAATGAATCTCCTTGTGTTCATTACTTACCTTTAGCAGTTAACCAAATTTGCCAACCTTATCAACCTCTCCTCAAAACTTTTTTCCTGGAGCATTTTAAAGCATATTTTAAAGCATATGTCACATGTCATTTCAGCCACAATTTCTTTCCTATATACTTGAAACTGAAAAGGACTTTTAATTTTCTTAAACATAATCACTATGCCATTAACATAGTTAACAAAATTAACTGTAATTCCTTAAGATCATCTGACATCCAGTTCATGTTCAGTTTTCTCCAGTCCAGTTTTCTGCAGTGGTGTCAAGGACTTTTTTTTCCCGTTAAGTTTGTTAGGATCTAAACAAAGATCACGCGTTGCATTTGTGATATCTTTTAAGTCACTTTATTCCTTAACTGTATCTTCCCTCCTTTTTTTTTTTTTTTCATATCATTAATTTGTTGGAGAAACTGGGTCATTTTTCCTATTGGGTGTATCACACATTCTGGATTTAGCTGATTGTTTCCTTGGGGTATCATTTAACTTGTTATTTTTCTCTTTATTTCTTGTAAAGTGGTAGTTAGGTATAAAGTCGATTTAGGTTTAGTTTTCAGGAAAGAATACTTTGGGGTACTGAGTACTTCCTGTAACATTCCAGCATGAGATTAATGACTGCAAGTCTCAATTTAGATGATGCCATTTAAGTACTATAAAGTTCCTCATCACCTTTTAGGTAATAGTTGAATATCCACGTTTAAGTTGTCTAGATAAAGTATTTCATTAGGGGTTGCAAAATGGTGATTTTTTTTTTTTTTTTTTTTTTTTTTTTTGAGATGGAGTTTTGCTCTTGTCACCTAGGCTGGAGTGCAATGGTGCGATCTTGGCTCACTGCAACCTCTGCCTCCCAGGTTCAAGCAATTCTCCTGCCTCAGCCTTCTGAGTAGCTGGGATTATAGGCACCTGCCACCATGCCCAGCTAATTTTTGTATTTTTAGTAGAGACTGGGTTTCACCATGTTGGCCAGGCTGGTCTTGAACTCCTGACTTCAAGTGATCCACCCACCTTGGCTTCCCAAAGTGCTGGGATTATAGGTGTGAGCCACTGTGCCTGGCCAGAGCCATTGTTTCTTTTAGTATCAAATGGCGTGGACCACCGTTTACGTCCTAGAGTTGCACTTTCCTCCTGGATTGTCATTTTTTTCTATGCCTTTTTAGTGGCTATAACTAGGAATTTTCTTAGGATATAAAAAATTGTGAGTTTATATTCACGATACACTAAAAACAAACAAACAGAAAACACCAGTCTCCCTTGGGAAACGTCCATAACGTTGAAATTTGTCAGTTTCCTTTTGGTGCTCCCATGGTATCCTGAACCCCTCTCTTGTTACTTGGCACATTATGCTTATTGTCTTCATATATATGTCTCCTCTATTAGATGTTAAGCTCCCCAAGGGCAGGATAACTTCCCTTATTTCTCTCTTTTTTTTCTTTATGAAATAGGGTCTTGCTCTGTTGCCCAGGCTGGAGTGCAGTGCCTTGATCATGGCTCACTGCAGCCTCAACCTTTGTGAACTCAAGGGATCCTCCTGCTTCAGCCTCCTAAGTAGCTGGGACTACAGGCGCATGCCACCACGCCTGGCTAATTTTTCTATTTTGTTGCAGAGACAGAGTTTTGCCATGTTGCCCAGGCTGGTCTTGAAATTCTGGACTCAAGCACTCCGCCTGTCTTGGTCTCCCCAAGTGCTGGGATTATTGGCGTGAGCCACCACGCCTGGCCCTGTCTTATTTTTCTTTAGCTCCTAGTATAGGCACTGTTTCATAGTAGGTTTCAATGAATGTTAAACCAAACTTATTTTAGCAGGTTGTTGCTGCTTTGTTTGGTGATATCCTTTTGTATGCAAGGTAAATACAGTATTCAGAAATGAATCTAAAATATTTTTGTAATCCCTTTGACTTCTTCTTTCCAAGTGAACTTCTGAAGAGTTAAAAATCATGTAGTGACTTTATTTTGGAGACGAGTAATAAGGTTTAAGATCATCTCAAAGTTGTCTGTGTAACTTGTTCCTCTGCAGTATGTTTTTACCCAGTACAACAAACCATTCTTCAGCACCTTTGCAAAAACATCTATGTTTGTTTTGTACCTTTTGGGCTTTATTATTTGGAAGCCATGGAGACAACAGTGTACAAGAGGACTTCGCGGAAAGCATGCTGCTTTTGTAAGTTTTTAATTTTAAGTGTCTGTTGGGAAGGGGCTATATGTATGTTTTTTCAAAGTTTAAAGACGTATTAGTTTCTTTAAGGAGAGTCTTATTTTAAGTTGTTCAGTTAAGCGAGTGAAGATGATATAAGGAAACCTGCTCTCGTCCAGAATTTTAAATGTATTCTTCTAATCAAGTAGTATCAGAATATTTTGTGAGAACTCTTACTCCATGACGTTTTCTGAGTTGTTAAAAATTGTTGAATTAGTCCAAATCAATTAATGTGGCGATGAAGATGAAACTAAGGAATAAGAAGAATGTCAAGAGTCTTTGCAGATTGGATGAGTATCCTCTAATTGTTAGGTGGATTCTGGAAACAAAACAATTCAAAGTTTTATGTATTAAAATGAAAATCTCATATTTCCAGACATATTTTAGATGTTTGGCTAATCAAACTATATTCTTTGATTGAAGTAATATAACATGCTCATTCATAGTGTTGAAAGAAATATGAGTTTATATAATGATATATCTTCTTTATAGAAGTAGAAATTTTGAATTATTGAGAATGAAGAATTATAAAACTGTTTCTTATATTAATCCTTTTAAAAAATTCTTTATTATGTTAAAATATATATAATGTGAAATATACCATTTTAACTATTTTTAAATGTATACTAGTGGCATTAAGTGCATTTTCTTTGCTGTACAACCATCAGCTCCAGAATTTTTTATCATCCTAGACAGAAAGTCTGTACACAGACTTAAAAATAACCCCTATTTTCACGAGGTCAGGAGATCGAGACCATCCTGGCTGACACTGTGAAACCCCATCTCTACTAAAAACTACAAAAAACTAGCCGGGCGAGGTGGCGGGCGCCTGTAGTCCCAGCTACTTGGGAGGCTGAGGCAGGAGAATGGCGTGAACCCGGGAGGCGGAGCTTGCAGTGAGCTGAGATCCGGCCACTGCACTCCAGCCTGGGTGGCAGAGCGAGACTCCGTCTCAAAAAAAAAAAAAAAAAAAAAAAAAAAAAAAAAAAAAAAAAATAACCCCTATTCATTCTTCCCTCCAAACCCTAGTAACCACTATATTATTTTCTGTCTCTATTAATCTTTTTCTTTCATGTGTATTATTTTTTGTGGGTCAAAATAGTATTGTTTGTTTCTTGTCTTATCTAATAAGTACATTCTTTTTAAAATTACTGATTTATTTTTAGAGACAGGGTCTCACTTTGTTGCCCAGGCTGGAGTGCAGTGGTTTAATCATAGTTTGCTATAACCTTGAACTCCTGGGGTCAAGCAATCCACTTGCCTCAGTCTCTCTAGCTGAGTACATAGCCATGCAATACCACACCCCACTCATTTTTGTATTTTTTGTAGAGACAGTGTCTCACTATGTTGCTCAGGCTGGTCTCAAAGTCTGGCCTCAGGCAGTCCACTGTCTTGGCCTCCCAAAGTGCTGGGGTTACAGGCCTGAGCCACTGCACCCTGCAGTCAGGGGCTTTCAATAATTGTATTTTAAAGCTGGGCTTGGTGGCTCATACCTGTAATCCCAGCACATTGGAAGGCCAAGGCAGGCAGATCTCTTGAGCCTCAGGAGTTCAAGACCTGCCTGGGCCATAGTAGCTCATGCCTCTTATCCTAGCACTTTTGGAGGCTGAGGTGGGCGAATCATGAGGTCAGGAGATCGAGACCATCCTGGCCAACATGGCGAAACCCCGTCTCTACTAAAAATACAAAAATTACCTGGGCATGGTGGCATGCTCCTGTAGTCACAGCTACTCAGGAGGCTGAGGCAGGAGAATTGCTTGGACTCGTGAGTCAGAGGTTGCAGTGAGCTGAGATCACGCCACTGCACTCCAGCCTGGTGACAGAGCGAAACTCCGTCTCTAAATAAATAAATAAATAAATAAATAAATAAAAAACATTAAATTTTTTTAAAAAATTTAGGTGAAGCCTGCAAATGTATACTCATGTGCACACACAAATTTAACTTACCAAAAATATAAGTACATATTTCTTTACTTTGCAAAAGTAATACATATACATTGTAGCAATTATATATACATCATAATATCACATGTAGGGATAAATTGTATGTGTATTAGCATAGGTATATTGTTGAAAATTTAGAAAATACAGAGAAACAAGAAGAAGAAAAGAACTTCTGGCCGGGCGCGGTGGCTCAAGCCTGTTGGGAGGCCGAGGCGGGCGGATCACAAGGTCAGGAGATCGAGACCACAGTGAAACCCCGTCTCTACTAAAAATACAAAAAAAAAAATTAGCCGGGCGCGGTGGCGGGCGCCTGTAGTCCTAGCTACTCAGGAGGCTGAGGCAGGAGAATGGCGTGAACCCAGGAGGCGGAGCTTGCAGTGAGCCGAGATCGCGCCACTGCACTCCAGCCTGGGCAACAGCGTGAGACTCCGTCTCAAAAAAAAAAAAAAAAAAAAAAAAAAAAAGAAATTCTACCATTCAAGGAATAACCACTGATAATATTTTGACATATATCCTACCATTCTTTTCATGTGTGTATTTTTTATTTTTTACAAAAATGGAATTGGGCCTGGTGCGGTGGCTCATGCCTATTATTCCAGCACTTGAGGAAGCTGATGTGGGTGGATCATTTGTGGCCAGGAGTTTGAGACCGGCCTGGCTAACATGGTGAAACTCTGTCTCTACTAAAAATACAAAAAATTAGCCAGTAATGGCAGTGCATTCCTATAATCCCAGCTAGTTGGGAGGCTGAGGCACGAGAATTGCTTGAAGTCGGGAGGTGAAGGTTACAGCGAGCAGAGATTGCGCCACTGTACTCCTGTCTGGGTGACAGAGTGAGACTGTCTCAAAAAAAATAAAATAAAAATGAAAATGGAATTGTTTCTTTTTAAGGTTTATCCATGTTGTAGTGTTTCTGTACTTCATTCATTTTTTGTTGTTGTTGTTGAGACAGAATCTCACACTCTTGCCCAGGCTGGAGTGCAGTGGCGTGATCTCGGCTCACTGCAACCTCTGCCTCCTGGGTTCAAGTGATTCTCATGCCTCAGCCTCCTGAGTAGCTGGGATTACACGCGCCCACCACCATGCCCGGCTAATTTTTGTATTTGTATTAGAGACGGGGTTTCACCATGTTGGTCAGGCTGGTCTTGAACTCCTGACCTCAAGCAATCCACCCACCTCGGCCTCCCAGAGTGCTGGGACTACAGGCGTGAGCCACTGCATCCGGCCAAGTAATGTCATTTTTAAAGCTTTTAATTCTTATTGCTAAATTACCGTCTGTAATGGTTGCATTAATTCTTATCTCTGTTAGCAGTATATAATTAAACCCTTGTTAAACACTCATTAAATCTCATGATTGAACCCTTACCGACATCCCGACATTTGGCAACTTGACAGGTGAACAATGATGATAGCTTGTTTAATGTGCATGTTTTTGGTTACTTTCTCATATATTTTTTGGAAAGTAGAACTCTTGTGTTTGTTGTCTGCGTCTTATTTTTCTACAATGACTCCCTTTTTGTTATTGATCTTTTAGGGTTCTTTTACAGCATGGGGCTCTAGTGTTTGAATCTTATTCTATCACTTGCCAACTTTTGACCTTGTGCAAGTTTTTTAACCTCTTCAGACTTTCAGCAGAGATAATGATAGACTAGCTATGAATATGAAATGGAATCATATAGCATTAGCGCAGTGATTCTCAAAGTGTGGTCCAAACCTTGAAATTCATTCAGGGTTTTTTTCTTTTTTCTTTTTGAGACGGAATCTTGCTCTGTGGCCCAGATTGGAGTGCAGTGTCGTGATCTCGGCTCACTGCAACCTCTGCGTCCTAGTTCAAGCGATTCCCCTGCCTCAGCCTCTTGAGTAGCTGGGATTACAGGCACACGCCACTGTGCCCAGCTAATTTTTGCATTTTTTAGTAGAGATAGGGTTTCACCATGTTGGCCAGGCTGGTCTCAAACTCCTGACCTCAAGTGATCCACCCACCTCAGCCTCCCATAGAGCTGGGATTACAGGTGTGAGCCACCACGCTTGGCCTCATTCAGAGGTTTTTGAGGTCAAAACTAATTTCATCATAATACTGAGATACTGAGATGTTTCTTCCCTTTTTTTTTTTTTTTTTTTTTGAGACGTAGTCTTGCTGCCCAGGCTGGAGTGCAGTGGCACGATCTTGGCTCACTGCAACCTCCACCTTCAGAGTTGAAGTCATTCTCCTGTCTCAGCCTCCTGAGTAGCTGAGATTACAGGCACGTGCCAACACCCTTAGCTAATATTTTTGTATTTTTAGTAGAGACAGGGTTTCACCATGTTGGTCAGGCTGGTCTTGAACTCCTGACCTCAGATGATCCACCAGCCTTGGCCTGTTACTTGCCTTTTTAACTAACCCATCCCTCCTTTCCCTACTTATCTGAAATATTATAGTAGTGTTGTGAAAAGGGCATAAGCTTTTGTTTTAGACTAACTTGGGTTTTAATCCTGACTGTCAGGATTAAAAATCTCTCAGCCTCAAATTTTTCATCCATAAAATGAAGATAATACCTACCTCACAATGGTGAATATGTGGCATTAGCTGCTATTATTGTTAGTAACAGTTATACTCTTGTAGGTTGATTCTGGATTTTTGCTTCTATTTATTTGAGTCATGTCTGACTAGTCCTACAGTGTAATATAAATTGAATTGGATTTTATACCTTGTTATCTGTATTTAGTTTGCAGATGCTGAAGGTTACTTTGCTGCTTGCACAACAGATACAACCATGAACAGTTCTTTGGTAAGTCCTTCTTTTTTTGTCAGGAATGGAGAGGTGGGGTTGAGCCATGGTAGGAAAAACTGAAACAGTTTTGATGTTAGCAAAGCTATGTTACAACATAGATATGGCTCAATATTGGGTGCCCATCATGAGGATTGTAATTTGGTACTTTTTTTCTCCTTAGGGACACCTGGGGCCTAGAGGTAAGCAATTTAGCTGCCTCTGAAGAGAGAGGGGAAGGGGAAACTGGTTCAGGAGTGAAAATAATAAAGGACAATCCTTTGTTACTAACCAACTTTTTTACTTCATGCACGTTATTATTATCATTTAGAAACACATATTTTTGACACTGAGACTATATAGGCAAATTGTTTGTTTGTGTATTCCACAAATTTTTTACAGTGACAAATATGTGTTAAACACTTGTTCTAGGCTCTGAAGATACAGCTTTGTTCTAGTGTGTGAGTGTGTGTGTATTTGCGAGGGGACAGGTAATAAGCAAGTAAAGTAATTGACGTAGTCACTTATTTTAAGCATTTATAATCTAGTTGGAGAGGTAGTATATAAAAATCTGTTTTTTTTAAGATGATCACTCAGGCACCTCTTCTTTTATTTTTTATTTTTAGATTTCTTTTTAGAGACAGGGTCTTGCTCTGTTGCCTGGGATGGAGTACAGTGGCAGTGTTATGGCTCATTGTTAACTTTGAACTGCTGGGTTTAAATGATCCCCTTGTCTCAGCCTCCTAAATACAAGCATACTCCACCACTAGCTTTTGATTTTTATTTTTTAGAAACATGGTCGTGCTGTGTTGCTCAGGGTGGCATCTCTGTAAAATGTATTTTTAATGATACTTGTTTTTTTTCCAAACATGGCATTTTATCTGAGAAAAATTGTAATTACTCTAAAATTTAATAGCAATTTGTGAAGCACTGGCTTGGGGACCTTACTCCCAGCACAGTTTTCTTGTTTGCCTCTCTGTTTTTTAGTGTAGGCTACAGTGGCATGCAGAGTAGGTTAATAGGTACTATGAAGAATTTTTTTTTTTCCTGGGATTTTAAGCATCAATAACATAATTTAGTATCATTTGTCTCTATCAGTACAGAAGACAGAGTTGAGATGACAGCCTGCTCTTCTGACTACTCTTATACTAATTCTTGCTATTATCTGTAAGATGGATATGTCAAATTGCTCTAGGCCAGATGCTATAGTGAAAACTTCAGTATAACAAAGAGATTATGTCTATTTCCAAACCTACTGTCCCTTCATTTACTGAATATATACATTTTTTTATTGGTAGAGCTCTACACCAGGAGTTAAAAGAGAAATCAAAGAAATAAAAAAAATTCTGTTAATTTTGAACAAATAGCCTAGTTGGAGATTTGTACCTTAAATATAGATCATCTGAAGAACATTTGTAAAAACAGTTGAGAAATTTATAACTACCTGAAAATATGGACCTTTGGAGCATGGTTAGACAAACCTGGCTTTAATTCTTTTGTCTACTACCTGATTACTTTATATCTCAGCTTTATTCTCTAAAATTATTAATATTATTATTATTGTTTTGAGATGGAGTCTCGCTCTGTCACCCAGGCTGGAGTGCAGTGGCAGAATCTCAGCTCACTGCAGTCTCCGCCTCCTGGTTTCAAGCGATTCTCCTGCCTCCACCTCATGAGTAGCTGGGATTACAGGCACACACCACCACGCTCAGCTAATTTTTGTATTTTAGTAGAGATGGGGTTTCACCATGTTGGCCAGGCTGCTCTCGAACTCCTGACCTCAAGTGATCTGCCCGCCTCAGCCTCCCGAAGTTCTGAGATTACAGGCATGAACCACTGCACCGGCCATATTCTATAAAATTATTGTGAGGACTAATGAGAAATATATGTTTAACTGCTCTAGAGTTGGTACTCAATACATAGTAAGAACTGGTAAGTAGTAGCTATTTTGTGTAAAGGTCTTCAAGAATTTTAGTTACTATAAGAGGAGACAATTTAGTAAATATTAAATACATACTATATACCTGGTTATCAGTTTGTTATCTGCCTTCCCTGTTAGGCTGAATGGTCACTGAGGAAGAGACTGCTTTTATTTCCCCTTATTTCCCCAGGATATAGAACAGCATCTGACATCGTAGGAGCTCAATAAGCATTTGTTAAATGAATGAAAAGGAATGAGACATAATCTGTTAGCTGAGATAGAATCTGTTAGCTAAGAAAGAGATATGTTTTTATGACATTTAAATATTAGATATCATAATATGCCAATGCTGTTATATTACGTTTCTAAACTGTAAACTGGATTCTTTTCTGTCATTGTACCTGTATGGATCTGTTGAGTTTCCTTTTTTAAGTCTTGAAAATTGCTGTTTAAACTTGGTGGTGAACAACCATGTTTTAGATGGTATTTGTGTTTACGTACCATCCGTTTAAATTTTAACCAGTATATTAGCTCTTATATTTGTTGTTTATTTTTTTTTCTGTTATATTACAGAGTGAACCTCTGTATGTTCCTGTGAAATTCCATGATCTTCCAAGTGAAAAACCTGAGAGCACAAACATTGATACTGAAAAAAGTAAGCAAAACTTAGAAATGGGTAGAAAGTTTAGCTTTATCCAAGCCACTTCAGAACTTAGTGATGATGTGGGTTGACTGAAACACCCAGCAATTCTGCTCCATGTGGTGTCGTCTCAGCCTAAAGTCTTCTAGAAGTTTGACTGGATTGTGAATCTAATATAGTATAATCATTTTTGTATTATTTCAACTGGAAATAATTTCTAAATACCAGAGATCTCTATGGTTTCATCATATATATGTATACACACATATACACACACGCATCACACGCATATACATTTATATATATACTTTTTTAAACAAATAATATCCTCTTAAATATGCCCTCAAAGAGCCTAATAGCAAATTATAAGAATTTTGCTGCTTCTGTGAATTTAGTGAAGAATGCCACCTTTAACATAAGGTGCAGTATTTATCCTTAATTTCCCTTGCAAGGAATGGACCTATAGAGAATTGTTCTGTGTGCTTGCCCAGGAAACGAATTCTCATAAATTGGATATGCATGAGGAAAAATCCAAATAAAGTTTTACTAGAAATACTAAAATAGTAATCAACTAAAATCCTGAAATAGGCAGTTGTGTATATACAGTACACAATTGCAGAAACCTTGTTCGAATATTGGTTTCATTTTAAACCTTTTACAACATTTTTGTAGATGAAAACATTTTTCCTTTTAGCTCTTTTAAGTGAACAAAGTTGTCTCAGGTAATGATATACCTCTGGTTTACTTTGACTGTCTTACTCTGATCATAGATGAACTTATACATTTATCAGTAAATTAAAACTTGTGACTTTTGTTGGAGAAGAATTATTTAAATATTTCGTATTGTGCTTTTCCTTTTAAGCCCCCAAAAAGTCTCGTGTAAGGTTCAGTAATATCATGGAGATTCGACAGCTTCCGTCAAGCCATGCATTGGAAGCAAAGTTGTCTCGAATGTCATATCCTGTGAAAGAACAAGAATCCATACTGAAAACTGTGGGGAAACTTACTGCAACTCAAGTAGCAAAAATTAGCTTTTTTTTTTGCTTTGTGGTAGGTCTTTTTATGATCTGTTTGCATATGATATTTGAAACTTGAATTTTAAGACATTATATATACCAACAATATAGGATGGAAGTGTGAGACAATTAGGTTGTTTAATCATGACTTTAAACTCTGCTGTTTGAGACCTGTAGGAAGTTAGGGTATCAAAATTAGTAAATGCTTGATATACCTCAAAGAGTTAGCATTCAATAAGTCCTATAACACTTCAGCTATTTATATATATGCACAAACTTTTGAACACGCACAGTTTGGGAAGTTCTTCAGAATTTAGCATTGCCTCATGGTCAAAATTATGAATAGAGTTATTTTCCACTGTAATATATGTATATACAAAGGTTAGTAAATATCCAGATAAGAGTTTACTGTATGCATTGATTTTTTTCAAATAAGTGTTTTGCAGTTTTATATTCATATAAATGAGGTTAAGTATTATTTTGTCAAGTACTCAGTATATTTCTACAGAATTTCTGGTTGTATTATTTATAGTTTCTTACTTTTTAAAGATAGAAACTGAAAAATGTGCTTAAGATTTCACATAGAATAATGATGGAGTAAATAAAGTATTGTTATTTTGGGCTAAGCTGGGATTAGAGACTTGTCTGAGTTAGTGAGAACTCTAACATGTAGAATTTAAAAAATGAATTTCTGTGCTATTTTATGTATACATCATTGGAAGTAGCCTAATCCAAGGTTTTTTAATATGAGCCTTTAAGATTCAAATTTATACCGAGCATCTTAAAACCCTAAATAATGAAATGCTAATGTCAATGTTATTAGCCTGATTATAAAATTTTTTTAATGTCATGATTTTGCCTTTCATACTCAAATAGCCCATTTTTCTCCATTCCCTGGCTCTACTAATAACACTACTCTTTATAGCAGATTTAAAGGTATGTGCAGATAATAGCCTTTTTAAGAATTAATTTTTGAAATTATAATAAAGTATACATAAAATACACCATTTTGATCATTTTTTCTTTTTTTAAACGGAGTTTTGCTCTTGTTGCCCAGGGTGGGGTGCAATGGCGCGATCTCGGCTCACCACAACCTCTGCCTCCTGGGTTCGAGCAATTCTCCTGCCTCACCGCCCCGAGTAGCTGGGATTACAGGCATGCGCCACTACAGCCAGCTAATTTTGTGTTTTTAGTAGAGACGGGGTTTCTCCATGTTGGTCAGGCTGGTCTCAAACTCCCGACCTCAGGTAATGTCCCCTGCCTCAGCCTCCTGAAGTGTTGGGATTACAGGCATACGCCACCGCTCCCGGCCTTGATCATTTTTAAGTGTACGGTTAGTGGCATAAAGTACATTCACATTGTTGTGCAACCATCACCCCATCCATCCACAGAATTTTTTCATCTTATAAAACTGAAACTATCTGTTAAACAATAACTCTTCTTTCCCACCACCCACAGCCCCTGGCGACCTCTATTCTGTTTCTGTTTCTATGGATTTGACTACTCATAAGTACCTCATGTTGAGCGGAATCATACAGCATTTGTCTTTTTGAGACTGGTTTATTTCATTTAGCATAATGTCCTCCGGGTTCATCCAGGTTGTAACTTGTGTCAGAATTTCCTTTCTTTTGAAGGCAGAATAATATTTCATTGTACAGATATACCATCTTTTGTTTATTCATTATTCTGTCAGTAGATGCTTGGGTCACTTAGACCATAAATTGTCTTTGAAAAATAGCAACTTAAAATACATTGTGAAAGCAGAAAGCTAACAGATAGTTTCAGTTTTATAAGATGAAAAAATCTGGCCAGGCGCGGCGGCTCATGTCCGTAATCCCAGCACTTTAGGAGGCTGAGGTGGGTGAATCACGAGGTGAAGAGATCGAGACCATCCTGGCCAACATGGTGAAACCCAGTCTCTACTAAAAATACAAAAATTAGCTGGGCATGGTGGTGCACGCCTGTAGTCTCAGCTACTCAGGAGGCTGAGGCAGGAGAATCGCTTGAACCCAGGAGGCAGAGGTTGCAGTGAGCTGAGATTGCGCCACTGCACTCCAGCCTGGGTGACTGAGTGAGACTGTCTCAAAAAAAAAGAGAAAAAAATCCTGTGGATGGATGGGGTGATGGTTGCACAACAATGTGAATGCACTTTATGCCACTAACTGTACACTTAAAAATGATCCAAATGGTATATTTTATGTATATTATAATTTCAAAAAATAATTTTAAAAAATGCTATTATCTGCACATACCTTTAAATCTGCTATAAAGGCTAGTGTTGTTACATAACAATTTACATAATACATTTCTCTCAGAGTTTTAAGTTAGGAAAAAGTTTGCTTTTTCCAAGGAAGGGAGATAGTTCGTTTTAACAGACAATGAGCTATGTAACTCAGGTTTTCCTATTGCCTCCCTGCCTTTTTGCCTACAGATGAGTTGTATGCTCGCCTGAAGTAGCTTTCTTCCTTTAAACTGAAGTTTCTGATATAATCATCACGTTCCACAGCCAGCTCCCACTCCATTACCCATTTAATCTGGCTCTGATCTTTTTACTCATTTTAATTTTCACCATATACAATTGGTCCTTGAACAACATGGGTCTGTATTGCGCAGGTATGCTTACACACAGATTTTCATCTATCTCTGCCACACCTAAAACAGCAAGACCAGTCCCTTCTCTTTCCCAGGCTTCTTATGCAACATGAAAATGACAAGGATGATGACCTTTATATGATGATTCATTTCCACTTAATGAGTAGTAAATATATTCTTTCTTATGATTTTCTTAATAGCATTTCTTTTCTCTAGCTTTCTTTATTATAAGCATATAGTATACACTACATATAACATACAAAATATCTGTTAATCATTACTTATGTTATTGGTAGGGTTTCCAGTCACCAGTAGTCTATCAGTAGCTACATTTTAGGGGAGTCAAAAGTTATAGCAGATTTTTTTTATTGCCTGAGGGTTGGTCCCCCAATCCCCATGTTGTTCAAGGGTCAACTATAGATGCTTTTATTACATATCTCCTTTGAAAACTGGGTAGCATATAATTAATACATTTTAGTCCTGCCTTACACTCATTTAAAACAAGCAGAGACCCCAACTAATAAAATAACATGAATATATGAGACTTTAAACTATTTTTATTACATATGTAATTATCATACTGCAAATTCCAAAGATTTTCTTTTGATTTACCTAGCAGAGTATTATTAATCAAGTTATCACTAAAATAAAGGCATTCCTTTGGGAAGTCAGAGGAATACAGTCCAGACATACAGTTTGTCCTCCAAATCCTTGAGTTCTGCCTCCTTGGATCCAACCAACTTCAGATCAAAAATAGTGAAGGTGAAAAAATAGAAGAACAGCAATACAACAATAAAAATACTAGAGATTAAAAAACAATAGCACAACAACTATTTACGTTGTCTTAGGTACGAGTAATCTAGAGATGATTTAAAGTATATGGGAGGATGTATGTAGATTGTATCCAAATGCTATGCCATTTTATGTAAGGGACTTGAGCATCTTTGGATTTTGATACCTTTGGGGTTGGGGTCCTGGATCCAATCCCCTGCAGATACTGAGAGAAAACTTACCTTTTTAGAAATCTAGCTTAATAGAATGATAAGCTTTAGATAAGGTTAAGAGCAGTGCTGTTCAATAGAAATATAACATGAGCCTCAAATGCAGGCCACAAACATAGTTTTAAATTATCTAGTAGATGCATTTAAAAAAGGAAAAGGAAACAGATGTTATCCATTTCAATATTATATTTGTATTTAACCCACTATATGTAAAAATATTGTTTCAACATGTTATTGATGTAAAAATTATTGATGAGATAGTTTACATTCTTTTTTTGTACTAAAATCTTCTAAACCCAGTATGCATTATACTTAAAGCACTTTTCAGTTCAGACCAGCCAATTTCAATTGCTCAGTAGCCATGAGTGGCTAGTGTCTAATGTACTGGACAGTGTAGATTAAAAGGAGTTAATGATTACTGTATTTGCCAATCTTCTTTGAATATCTTTTGTCTTACTAGGTTTTTTTTTTCTGTAAAATATAATTTAGGTGATACTGGCTTTATCAAGAATATCTCTTACTACATATCCAAAGTAAATGAAATCAGTATCTCATAGAGATGTCTGCACCTCCATGTTTATTTTACAGTATTCATCATAGACAAGATATGGGAATAACCTGAATGTCTATCGATGGATGAATATATATAGTACATTTTCATGGCTGAATATAATGTAATATTATTCAGCTGTAAAAAGAAGGAAATCCTGCCATTTGCAACAACATGGACAAACCTGGAAGACATTATGCTAAATAAAATAAGCTAGGCATAGAATGTCAAATACTCACAAATATGATCTCACTTAGGTATGTAGAATCTAAAATAGAAGCAAAGAGTAGAATGGTGGTTGCCAGAGAGTAGAATGGTAGGGAAATGGGGGTGTGTTGGTCAAAGAGTACATAATTTCAATTATAAGATAAATAAGTTTTGGGAACTAATGTGTATGGAGACTTCAGATAACAGTACTATATTCTTGTAATTTGATAAGAGCAGATTCTTCAGTGTGTTCATCACATATACACACAGAAAAATGGTAACTATGGGTGATGATGGATGTGCTAATTTGACTATGGTAATCAGTAGACAATGTTATGTGTATATTAAATCATGTTATATACCTTGAACATACACAATATTTTGTCAAATATTAATGTTTTATGACAATTTATAAATGAATTACTACTAATGAAATTATGAAATGTATTATTTGCTATAATTATTCATAAATCGTTGTCCTCAACTCTGAAATAATGAAGGCAGATGTTGTATGGACAATTTTTATTGGAGGATGGTTGAGATGGGTCTTCTTTTGTGATGAGGGTGCCTTGGAAACAATAGCCAGAGAATGGTGTTTGGTGAGAGGTAGAGAATGGAAAGGTTATTCTGGAAAGAGTTCACAGCTAATGAAGGATTCTTATGACCTTTGAATGCTTCTTATCTAAGTGATCTGTTTTTATTTATTTACCTTGAATTAGCATGGACCAGTGAGGTTGTTTGGAAAATGAGGACAATATTTAAGTATAAAAATAGTAAGAGAAGTGGGTCAAGAAAGCTAATAATCACTCTGTGAGCATTATCTGTTCATGGAGAAAATCTTTGACAGATAAGATTAAGGGTTGAGTCTTCTTTTCTTTTTTTTTTTTTTTTTTGAGACGGAGTCTCACTCTGTCGCCCGGGCTGGAGTACAGTGGCCGGATCTCAGCTCACTGCAAGCTCCGCCTCCCGGGTTTACGTCATTCTCCTGCCTCAGCCTCCCGAGTAGCTGGGACTATAGGCGCCCGCCACCTCGCCCGGCTAGGTTTTTGTATTTTTTTAGTAGAGACGGGGTTTCACTGTGTTAGCCAGGATGGTCTCGATCTCCTGGCCTCGTGATCCGCCCGTCTCGGCCTCCCAAAGTGCTGGGATTACAGGCTTGAGCCACCGCGCCCGGTGAGTCTTCTTTTCTAGCACTTCATCTGCACGCAGATTGTGGCTTCTCTTGCCATATATGTTTGATATTGCCCATCAGTTGTTACCTCGTTTTATCTAGATAGGCATGTGAAATTATCTAGGAAATCAAAGGATTGCAGATGGAATCAGAACCACGTTGCCATAATTTCATTCTGGCTTTAGCCTTGAGTACAGTATAGACTGAATGGAGACTACTAGGCTGTCAGCCATCTGCTGCCTTCTGATAGTGCTCTACAATCATGTGTCTCTACTGCTTCTTTGCAGTGTGAATACTAGTGTAATACTACTCAGCCACAGGCTCTGAGAGAGTTAGAGAGATGTTCCTGTCTTTATAGAGATAAGTCATTTAGTGGGATAGCTCTTCGAGTCAACCAGTGTAAGTAGCAGAGACACCAAAAACAATTAGTCTAGCCGTTAGTTTACTTTGCTTGACCCAGCAATCCACCTCTTAGTATATGCTTTGGTGACACTCATGTACTTATGTACCAGGTGGCAGGCATGTGCTAGAATTAAGATATTCATAGTCGCGTTGTTTCAGATAGTAAAAAAAGTGTTATCCACAAAAAATGGATGAATTATCAGTGAAAATTACTGAACTTTGGACACACAGACATCCTGCCAGCCTTCATCAAAAAAAGTATTATTTCTTTTTTTTTTTTTTTTTTTTGAGACGGAGGGTCTTGCTCTGTCGCCCAGGCTGGTGTGCGGTGGCATGATCTCGGCTTACTGCAAGCTCTGCCTCCCGGGTTCACACATTCTCCTGCCTCAGCCTCCCGAGTAGCTGGGACTACAGGCGCCCACCACCGCGCCTGGCTAATTTTTGTATTTTTAGTAGAGACGGGGTTTCACCGTTGTTAGCCAGGATGGTCTCGACCTCCTGACCTCGTGATCCGCCCGTCTTGGCCTCTCAAAGTGCTGGGATTACAGGCGTGAGCCACTGCGCCCAGCCAAAAGTATTATTTCTTATTCTCCATCCTAACCTAGATAAGTGGAAGAAAAGAAAGAATTTTTGTGAAAAAGTCCTGATAGCTGGAAAGCTTCCTTCACTGTATCCAAAGTTATGAGAACTCTTTGGGTTGTGTCTCCAAACTGAGATTCAGAAAAACAATCACAATTAACCAGTAAATTAACAATTTTCATAGGACATGTCTAAATTTCCAAAGTGAATATAGCCTTTTATTTTTCAATCCAGCTAGCTAGCTAAGACCATCCATATCCACGCACATCATCTGGTTTAATAGATTTCTCGTTATGCTGTATTCATCTGTACATATTCTAATGTTGGAGAATTTTCCCAAATTTAAATATGATTTAGATAAACTTCACAGAGTGTCAGCAGTACTTAGATAAAGCAATTTTTTTTTTTTTTTTCTGAGACAAGGTCTCTCTGTCACCTAGGCTGAAGTGCAGTGAGGCAGTCATGCCTCACTGCAGCCTCAACTTCCCAGGCTCAAGTAATCCTCCCACCTCAGCCTCCCGTGTAGCTGGGATTACAGGTGTGCACTACCACGCCTGGCTTATTTTTGTATCTTTTTTTTGTAGAAATGGGGTTTCACTGTGTTGCCCAGGCTGGTCTTTCTGGGCCCAAGCAATCCACCCACCTTAGCCTCCCAAAATGCTAGGATTACAGGCATGAGCCACTATGCCCAGCCTAGATAAAGCAAATTTTTAAATTGATTTGATACTTGATTTTACTCTCATTAAAAAAAAGAAAAGAAAAACCTGAATGCTAATTGTTAACCAACTATTGTTAAATTTTAAGGGAAACTGGGTAGCGGGGTCTTAGGTCTGATTATAAATGTTTGTCTTTTTTGGGAGCCTGTGATTTTTTCAATACAAAGCAGCTTTTAAAACATCTTGTGAGAACAGTGTTTAGGAGGAGAACAAAAGAGGGAATTCTGAATTGTAATGACAGATGTAAACATGTCTTTCATTAGGGTTCACTTTGGTTTTCTTTTCCTTTAGTGGTTTTTGGCAAATTTGTCATATCAAGAAGCACTTTCAGACACACAAGTTGCTATAGTTAATATTTTATCTTCAACTTCTGGTAAGAAATTTGTCTTTAAAACTCTGCATTATAAATCAGTGTATATATTTCTGGTGTATATGTGTGTACATATACAGCATTTTTATCTCGTTATAGCTTCTTATATTAGTTCTAATATACATTAGTCTATTATAACTGCCTTTTAATCTGTATATAGTCAGGTGCCGCATATGATGTTTCAGTCTACAACAGACTGTATATACAATGGTGGTCCTATAAGATTATAATACTATATTTTTACTGTACCTTTTCTATGTTTAAATATGTTTGGATACACAAATACTTACCGCTGTGTTACAATTGCCTAGAGTATTCAATACAGTAACATGCTATACAATTTGGTAGCCTATAAGCAATAGGCTATAGCATATCGCGTAGCTGTGTAGTAGGCTATACCATTTAGGTTTGTGTAAGTGTGCTCTATGATGGTGGCACAAGGATGACATTGCCAAACGACACGCATTTTCTCTGTATTTATCCCTGTTGTTAAGCATGACTGTAGTTTCATGCCTTAGCCTGTGCTATTTATGTTCCTTCAAATAATTTACAATTTTTTAAAATATAACAATATATTACAGTTTTATAGGCTGGCCTTTTGTATTGTAGTTGCCTTTCCCTTCATACATACTTTTCCGAGATCTTTTTCTAGACCCTTTGGCTAAAATGTAATTGCTTATTTCAGAACTATAATTTGCCCTATGATAGGTGTTTTATTTTTAAGATTGAATCACTTTTCAAATCTGGAAGACAAAAGTATTTTTGAAACTATAAAAATAACTTCAGGACACAAGCTTGATTATGATGAAGTCAACATGTTACTCTGAATAAGATTTAAGTTTCCTATTAGTTTAAAATAAATAGGACTGTACTTGATCTGTACTGTTGAAATAAACATGGTTTAGTTTGGAGGCTATTTTATGCATGAACTTTAAACATTTCAGTCTAGTCATTACTTAACTGCAGTTATTTTCTTAGTTAAGAGTGACAAAAATAATTTGAAAGTTAGGTATATAATTTGCTTATTTAAACAATGAAGTTGTTAGTAAAAATGTTGACAGTATTTAAACTCATGTACCATTTTTAAATTCTTTTCTCCTGATAGGACTTTTTACCTTAATCCTTGCTGCAGTATTTCCAAGTAACAGTGGAGATAGATTTACCCTTTCTAAACTATTAGCTGTAATTTTAAGGTAAGAATATACTGTGATAGCTAGTTTACTCTGCTTAAAAATACAATGTCACAATTTCTGGTAGTGGCACCAGGGTAGTTTATATTGTAAGAGCAAAGAAAGATGTGGATAAAAGAAGGCTTTAAATGGACATGATGCTACTTAGCCCCGTCACATCCAAATTTTATTGAAACACAGCTACTCTCATCTATTTGCAAATTGTCTATGGCCATTTTAGCACTACAGAGGCAGAGTTGAATTGCAACAATGTGGCCCACAAGCCTAAAATATTTACTATCTGTACCTTTAAAAAAAAGTGTTACTTAGAAATTTTTTGTGTAAGTGTATGTTCTTAAGAATTATGTATTAAACATTGTTTAATACTTTGCTTTGAATTGGCATTTTACTAAGAGATTCAATTTCTGAGGATATAAAAAGAATTTTACATAGCAACAATCTGGAAGGAAATCTAAGCAAAGAAATCTCATTTCATCAATTGAGAGACAAGAGTGTGGCCTCAAGCCAAACCACTTGGAATCCAATCCCATCTCCATCATTATTAGTTTTGAGATCTTGGGCAAGTTCCTTACGTTTCTGTGCCAATTTTCTCGTCTGTATATTGGGGATAATAATAGGATTTCTCTCATAGGATTATTATGAGGATTGAATGAGTAGAACTTCTAAAGTGCTTGGAACAATGTGTGATACACAACAGGAGGTGCTCCCTATATTTAGCCATTATCATAATCATCATCATCTAAATGGAAACAAAACCCCTGGTTTCTAAATATATTGTGGATACTCAATAAATAATAGCTGAATCTGAATATGAACAATGATTATTACAGAAAATTGTGATGATTTAATTGAAGGGTATGCATATTTAATGTAAGGACTACATTTAAGTTCTGATGACATCTTTCCATAAGGGAATACATATTTTCTTTCATCTTCTCCTACTGCCACCCTGGTCTTTCTGATCAGGGTGAGAGAATTAGGCTTTTTTTTTTTTAAATTAGGAATATCTCATCTACTTGAAAACATGTTACAATTTATAAGATTCATAGAAATAGAAAGACAATGTAAGTTCCCTGAGGACAGGAACCACATCTGTTTTGGTCACTTCTGTAACCCTGTGCTTTGCTCATATTAGATGCCCAGAAAATAACAATTGAGTTTATGAATGACCTCTGATATCTCTACAACCTTAATTCAGTCTTATTTTTATCCACTAAAATCATGAGATTAGTGAAATTGTTTAAGCACATAAGGATAGTTTTACCGTTAATTTAGATTTTACCAATAAGCAAGAGTAAGTACTGTTACATTGCTGGATTTATATGGGTTTGATATATTTTTGTAATCCAAAAGAAAGATTGGAAAGGGATGACAAGTTGGTTAATTCATTCCTAATTGAAAGACAGTTGATAGCACAGCACTTAAGAGCACTGGACTGTGGAGTAAAACTGCCTGCGTTTCAGTCTCGGCTATGTGATCTTGGTCAAGTTACCTTACCTCTTTGTGTATTAGTTTTCACATGTAAAATGGGAATGGCAGTAATAATACTTCCTTATAAGGTATAATATTGTACACTTTGTGAGCATTAAATGAGTTAATACGAATATAACACTATATTATATTGATATTGTTAGATATTGTTATTGAAATTGCTAAATTATTTGACAGTGTTACCCAAAGTTGAGATTAGTCTTGATCACTTATAAATAATTTTTATCTTTATGATTAGCCTTTTCAGAATTGTTTAGCTCATCATTAATGACTGTTATTCTCATAGCATTGGAGGTGTTGTACTGGTAAACCTGTCAGGGTCTGAAAAATCTGCTGGAAGAGATACAATAGGTAAGTACTTGACTCTGCATTCTCTCTGTTAAGGGTATACAGGAAAGTTTTTTGTTAAACAAGAAAGTCAAATGTGCATGCTCACGCGCACAGATACACGTACAAAGTGTAGGCACTAGCAGGTGTTTTTTTAAACTTTTCCTTGGGAAACAATATTAAAAAATGCATAAATATTTTAGTGAATTCTCATAGCCTTCACCCAGATTTTTCAAATGTTAACAACGTACATAACTATTATACAGTTATAAAAATCAGGAATTAACATTGACTCTAATACTGTTATCTATAAAGCCTTTTCAAATTTTGCCATTTTTTACACTAATGTTCTTTTTCCGATCTAGGATCATTTATTGCATTTAATTGTCATGTTCCCTTAGTTTCCTTTAAATGCAGAACTGTTTCTCAGTCTTCTTTTATGACCTTGACACTTTTGTAGGGTCCCACCTAGTTGGTTTGTAGAATGTTTCTCAATCTGTATTTGTCAGACATTTTCTTTGGTTAAATTGAGGTTGTGCATTTTTGGTAAGAATATAATGGAAGTGATATTGTTTCCTGAGCAGTGCATTCTACCAACAGGCACAGGATATTGATTTGTCCTGTTGCTGGTAATGTTAATTTTAAGGTGGTTAAAATTAACCACCTTATTCCAGTGTAAAGTTACTAATTTTTCCCATTGTAAGTAATAAGCATCTTGTCGGGGATTCTTTGAGGCTATACAAATTTCCTGTTGCTGTCATATCACCCAGGAATATTGTCATTCCCTCTTGATTCTTGTCTGAAACAGTTACTGCTATGATGAACACTTAGTTTTTGATCCATTGCTTAGACTTAACAAAAACGAAGATAAACAGAACCTAGCTGGGCTGAGCATGGTGACTCATGCCTGTTAACCCAGTGCTTTGGGAGGCCAAGGTGGGAGGATTGCTTGAGGCCAGGAGTTCAAGACCAGCCTGGACAGCACAGTGAGACCTCATAATAAAAAATAAACCTATATTAATTATTTCTCTTTGGATACTTCTTTAGATATTTGAGGTTTATTGAATAGAACAATGCTTTCTAAATTATTCCTAACTACTACCCAGTGAGCTGTGCTTTGAACCTCCTCACCTCTTTCTCACCCAGAGCAGCTTTGTGTATACAAATACATAAAACAATATATGTATTTGGTATGTGCATGTGTGTGCAAGATTTTGTTGACAAAAGCTTTAAAAAAGTTTGAAAATAATAAAAGATGTAATAAAACATTCATCTTTTGAATAATTGATTAAAGTATTGAATATGACCACTTGGCAGAACATTATTTAGCTGTTTTGAAAGGTTTAAATGTTTTTGAGAGAGAGTTAATGAAGAGAATCAGTATTTATTATTCATGTACTGTGAGAGCTGTATTATGTTAGCTATTTTGGAACATTAAAAAGTATAAATTATGTGTTTGTAGTTTTCAAGGAGTTCTTGATTTGGAACAATAAGAGATTTATAAAATGAAGCTACTAGGGATTAAACTAATACCATACTTGACAATAGTAAGTATTGTCTAAAACAGAAGACAGAATGGAAATGCAGCAGATTAGAAAGAGGATGATTTGTGGAAGAAATGAAACTTTAACAGAGCCTTTAAGATGGGAATGGTAGTGCAATACATATTAAGAATGATATATGGGGGTAAGGAAGACAATACAAGCAACAGCTTAGTGATGGAAAGAAACATTTGTTAAGTTGGAAAATGCCAGGTGTCAAGATTGTTTATGTAGGGTAAAATAAGAAACATGCATTTCCAAATTAAAAACAAAGTGTTACTTTTTAGTTGTATTACTATAATATGTATAGGTTTTGGTCAGATCATTGAGGTGAATGCTTTTGCATTTATTTGTTAACACACTAAACTCCTTCCTGTACTCCTAAAAGACGTGGATGGGGTAGGCTATACCTTTTCATTATATATCTTTGTGTCAATATAAAGGTGATTTATCTAATTATATATCTTTTCACTTTTGTATATTCTTGCAATATTATCTGATACATTATTGGATTTTAAGTGTATATTGAATGAATTAATGAGTGGTTGCTTTAAATCATGTTGATTTTTACAGGTTCCATTTGGTCTCTTGCTGGAGCCATGCTCTATGCTGTCTATATTGTTATGATTAAGAGAAAAGTAGATAGAGAAGACAAGTTGGATATTCCAATGTTCTTTGGTAAGAATATGTTTAACTTGTGAGGCTATTTACTGTAAATGTCTAACACAGGGTTTTGCTTTTGTTTTTTTGGACGGAATAGGGAACCCTTTTTTTTTTTTTTCTTCCATATGATTCTTCAAAACCATTTAAAGTTTATGAAGGCCAATCCCAATGTTTACTTTATCCTGCATGGTTGTGTACCTATGAGGGAATGCCCATCTCCTTAGTGTGTGACAGAAACTCCTAACACTTTTTTCAAATTGATGTCTTCAGACTGCAAGTCAGATATTTATCTCAGCGATATGACAGAGTTATGCTCTTATAAGCATGTGAGAGTTTACCTGCTGTATTTTACATTTTGCCAGTTTTGAATAGTTAGCAAAGGACTGGGGAGACTGCCCCCAAATTATATGTTTAATGCTCTCATAGTCTATGTACTTATTTACATTAAAAATTGTGGGCCATTTAAAGGGTTTTCATTTGCATTTTATGTTTAAGACATAGACACTTTTATAACATAGATTCCTTCTCAAATTACCCAATTATAGTTTCTAGATATGGTTTATAAATTTTCCTTTGCCTAACATCAGTTCAGGAAAGAACTTGCGATATCTGTAGGACTGCAGAAGAAGAACACATTGACAAGCTATCTTCAAAAGATATCTGAATATAAATAGATAAAGAAGCTCAGTGATAAGAGTTCAAAGTGCAGCTTACAAGGAGTCAGGAGACCTGGAATCCAGCTGTTGTAACTTTATTTATCTCATAGACATCTGGAATATGAGGAAATTGGACTAGATGAATGGCCTCTAAACTGTGATTTAGGGAATAGATAGGCTCCCGGGATGGTTGGAAGGAAATAGAGTTGCATGCAGGGGTCTAGTTCTTGGACTCCTTTGCTGCTTCACCTGTGGAACAGCTCTACTTTGTTGAGCATTTTGCATTAGAATTTAATTTGTAGTAAAGATTTTTCTTATGATTGGGCATGGTGGCTTACTCCTGTGATCCCAGCACTTTGAGAGGCTGAGGCAGGAGGGTTGCTTGAAGCCAGGGATTTAAGATCAGCCTGGTCAACATAGGGAGACCACATTTCTATTTAATTTTTTTTTTAAAAACAGACTATTTTAAAACTAAAAATAGTTTAAACACCTGTATCTGAAGATAACAAAAATAAAATGTTTGAAAAGCCATGAGGCTGAGTGATTGCTTAATTTCTTTTTAAATACAGAGTTCAAGAAATATAGCTTAATAGCCAGGTTTGGTTGCATGTGTCTGTAATCCCAGCTACTTGAGAGGCTGAGGCAGGAGAATCACTTGAGTCCAGGAGTTCAAGTCTGCAGTGAGCTATGATTGTGTCTCTGCACCTTAGCCTGGGTAACAGAATAAGATGCTGTCTCTTAAAAAAGAAAAGATAATTTTAATGATATTTTATTTGGCAGTCATAGAAAATTTTATTTGGAAAGGAATAAAATGCTAGTTTATTTTAGTGTTAGAGGTAGGTGGTTAGGTCAGTGATACTTTTTGAAAATTTAAACGTTGACAACTTGCAAGAAAAATTGCTTAATTTACTCATATTAGGGAGAGTGCATATAGACATGTAGCTTGTGTTGGTCCTGTTCATATGTGATGTGATATGTAAAGCAATATTGATCTGCCCTGGGCTTTAGAATAGACACGATTCGGAGAAGTCAGGATTGGGATATTGGGGGGTCTTCAGGCAAGGGAGTTTGAGCAGAGGCTTAACACAGAGCAGTGAGTAGATCTGAATGATTGTGCTGGAACTTCGCTTTGTGGAAGAACAGAAAGGTGTGTGGTGCCAGATTCTGGGCAGTCTAGGGAATAGGTGGAGTCATTGGGACTTTTGTCTTTAGGTCAAAGGATGTTAATTTATGTGGGATTTCATAGACTCAGCACTTCAGGGACCAGAAAATAGGTTCAGTTCTTGGTAATGCCACATTTTGGTGTTTCATTAAAACAACTTTGTAATGTTATTTAAGCATTTTAGGTCATGTGTCCTGTATATGTGTTCTTTTGTTGTTGTTTTTTTAATGAATAGATGTCTGAAGGTTGTGTATTAGTCTGTTTTCCCACTGCTATAAAGAACTACCTGAGACTGGGTAATTTATAAACAAAAGAGGTTTAATTGACTCAGTTCTGCATGGCTGGGCAGGCCTCAGGAAACTTACAATCATGGCGTAAGGTGAAGGGGAAGCAAGGCATGTTTTACACACTGGCAAGAGAGAGAGAACTTGCGAAGGGGGAATTGCCAAACACGTTAAAACCATCAAATCTTGTAAGAACTCACTATGATGTGAACAGCATGGGGGAACCGCCCCAATGATCCAGTCACCTCCCACCAGGTCCCTCCCTGACACGTGGGGATTACAATTCGAGATGAGATTTGGGTGGGGACACAGAGCCAAACCATAATAGTTGGGCTCCCTAAAACAGGATATGAGATGGGGAATTTGTGTAGGTGATTCATTGTGGGGAGTTTACTGAAGGAAAAACTTAGAGTGGAGGAAGCAAGATAGAGAAGGGGAAAGAACCATGTGGCACACAAGTATAACTGAGGTTTGGCCCAATTCATTGCAGGTGCTGGGGCGGGGAGCAGAGGGAGAGCAGCTAATATGTCTGGGCCTTGAGCCATGATGGCCGGCCTCATAAAGCCTCCATCAATTAGTCATGAGCTGCAGAAGATGGGGTGGGGTGGAGGGTGGGAACTTGCTGGGAAAGGCAGACTTATTTGCCCCTCCCTTCACAGAAGTGGGGTGGCTGTGAGTCTTTAGCATCAGATAGAGAGTGGGTGCTCCTGCCCTGTTAAGATGTAATTAGGCATCCTAATTACCGGTTTATTATTTAGGTGACATAGTATCAATTATATATCTACTGTAATTTAATTTTCTTTTAAGAAAGCTATATAGTTACCACATAAATCATATAGCAAATTTGTGACATAAACTACATAGAAAGTACAACAAAATTTATTATACAGTTGTAATCTTTTTTCTTTATGGTTTTTACTTTCACATGTATATAGTCATATATAAACTTAATTTCTATAGTAATATTTGCTTTTATTAAATGCTTACTTTGTGCCAGATACTATGCTATATTTTATGTGTTTAATCTTGCCAGCAACCTAATTAAATATTATTAAATTTTATTTTATGTTTATAGATTGGAAAACTAAGGCTTAAAAGAGGTATAAGGTTCGCACTACTATTCAATGATAGATAGAGCTGGGATTGGACCCAGGCAGTCAGACTGCCGAGCACACACTTAACCACTATGTGGGATGGCTTTCCTTAATAACTGGTCAGTCTGTACTTTGCTCATACGTTGAATAGCTCTTTGTGTGTACAAACTTTCTCACTAACTAGCTAGAAGTCTGGGAATGCAGGAACCAAGAGTTTTATCTCCTTTGGAACTTCTTCCATTACTGCTCGCGTAGCACAAGTGTTTTGGACATAAATACTTGAATCAGAAAGCAAACCATCCAATTCTTTAAAATTAATTTAGGCTGAATACACAAACACATACATACCAGTTATTTCTTTTAAGTTCTAGGGCACTATATTGTCAGTTGCTAAGGCTAACAGCCCTTCTTGTTGAGTTGTCCTAAGTGGTTTACTCCACAGTAGTTGCTCCCATACAGTGGGATAGTTGAACTGACTGATCACCAGTTGCTTCAGACAGTTTTCTTTTTATGGTTTTGAGCTATTCACAGGACTGACTTAAAAACAAACCAACAGAAGGTTTAGCTAGTGAAATCTCCCAGAGTACTTTTGTGCAAAATCTAATTTTGATTTTAGAGTTAATAAGCTTGGAGAATAGAAATAAATCACAATTTTAACTTTTGTTTCTTTTATACATGTTCAGGTTTTGTAGGTTTATTTAATCTGCTGCTCTTATGGCCAGGTTTCTTTTTACTTCATTATACTGGATTTGAGGACTTCGAGTTTCCCAATAAAGTAGTATTAATGTGCATTATCATTAATGGCCTTATTGGAACAGTACTCTCAGAGTTCCTGTGGTTGTGGTATGTACTGTTTATTCTCCAATTATTAATTATCAGTTGATTAATTTTTGGATATTTTAAGCGTTTATATTTTGTCTGTTTGCTGGTGGCCCTTCCTGTGCACCCCATTCTGCAACACACGTAAAACTGAATACTTTAACTCCACTAGAGCAGGGACTTTGTTTTTTAACTTCTGTGTGCCCATTCCAGAGTAGTGCCTTGTCCACAGGAGGAGCTCAATAAATACTTGTTGAATGAAGGAATGAATATGAATGGTCTAAATCTGTAAAAATGTTTTAGAAAGTGGAGTATTATGCAAATGAAAGTAGTCATTATCTAATGGATATCCAAATGTATGAGTTATGTATGCCAAGTGTGAAGGCATGAGTTCTAATTGAGAATCCAGGAGATGGTGCTTATTTAAGAGGCTTTGGAATATCTGTTTGCTTGTTCATAGGTGTTTTTGTTTTATTTATTTTCAGGACCTTTCATATCGGTGAGCCAGATATGTAAACCTTAAACTCTGATTGATTTGAGATGTTGACATACTTTGATATGCTATATATCCAATATATTGATATGCAATAATAAACTTAAAATAATTTGAAGACAGTATCATGTATGGAGTTTGAGAAACCTTTCAAATAACAGAGCTTTCTACTTAGTCCTATTTTTATTTAATAGAAACTTAAATAAATAGAATGAATAAAACATAAATGAATAAAATGAATTTTATTACATACCCATTGAAACTGTTAACTAGTTTTCCCTTGTGAAAGACTGCAACAGAAATGGACTTTTTTTGTGGAGTCTTCCTTAATGCTCTGCCTATACTGCTGTGCCTCCCTGCCCAGTTAAGGAATATCTGTTTTCTTGGATCCTCCATATTCACTCTCTTTTGTGTAATACTTGAAGATTTACTTTGTATTGTAGTAATTTATGTTCTTATCTAAACTCCTTTGCTGATCTAAAATTCTTTAAAATCGTAATCCATTAACTCATTAATTTTTTCATCTTTAATTATATACATTTTAGATACTTGATTGTTTTAACCTGAACTATTAACAGATGACAAAAGGCTTTAGCCATCAGCTAAATTGGATCCACCTTAAAAGCTGGATTAAGTCAAACAGGCTTTATAATTCTACCTTCCAGGTTTTTTATTATAGTACTCTGCGTGACAAATATCCAAGAACATATGCTATATTTGACCCCGAACGCTCTTTTCACAGAGCAGCTAAGTAGTGGGAACCACAAGTACTTAAATTCCCTTTACCTCATCAAAAAGGACTAATTGTTCAGCCTCTGTTCAGTACTTCTAGTGACACTTTATTGAGAGATAGCCCCTTTTATTGCAGGACAGCATTATTAATTCTGACATATACTGAGCTAGATTTTACTTGCCTATAACTTCCATGGATCTGTAGTCCTAACGATATACATTATGGTTTTGTCTTGGCTTATAATTCATTTTCTCCTTATAAACCCAAATTATCAGTCTTTATAAATGGCTCATCTGTCTCCATTGGGTATAATATTTTCTTTCAATTCAACAAAATTATATGCAGATAGATATTTCAAAATTTCATACCCACATTGATAATTCAAGGTAAAATTAAAGAACTTAACTTTTGGTTAGGACAATTGTTAGAAAAATGGAAAACAACAAGAAGATATTTTTAAAGAATATTCAAGCCTTTCTTTTTTATGCCAAGCCAAATCAAAAGAATAACACACTATTTTAGTGTTCATGAAGGTGAGATATTTTTGCTTGGTGACAGAATCACATGTTGGCTTATCACTTCCTTAAAGTCTATGTGTGAAGTATTGTCCTGCAACATTAATATTGCTGTTTTCTTTGTTATCTACGTATCATCACAAAACTGTAACAACTGTTCAACAGTTTTTTAAAAAAATTAATGAAATATAAGCTATAAACTCAAAGTTGAATGTCTGCAAACAGATCTTGAAAAATAGCATAAAATATTTTGAGCTTTTTATACTTACATATTTGTATTTTTAATATTTGAAGAAAAACTTTGAGAATCATCTTAATGACTTTATTGTATTTTATGTCTCAATCCATCCTAACCTCTTATCTTTGCTCCTGATCTCACAAGCCTATATTATAAGAAAGTCTTTGTTCAGTGTTTTTCTTTGGTTGTTTAATTTTTTTAATATAGAAATGTCTATTTTCTTTTTTTTAGGGGCTGCTTTCTTACCTCATCATTGATAGGCACACTTGCACTAAGCCTTACAATACCTCTGTCCATAATAGCTGACATGTGTATGCAAAAGGTAAGGAAACTATTATTCATAGATATTTTAGGTATGTTATTAAAACAAACGTAATGAAAGTTGAGATGTGATTAAATTATAAGGATACAAACATAAATAATACTTGATGCTTTCTCTCCCAAGGTGCTTTACTACATAGAAATACAAAAAGTACCAAAGAAATAGATAATTTCCATTTTTAGCTTTTCCATTTTTTTCCCTAAATTTCTAAGTTAAGGGCATCATCTTCATATGTAGTTCTCCAGTTTTAGAGCTGATTCTGTTCCAGATGTTCTTTGGTAAGTCACATTTATCATATAAGCATTTTAGTTTCTGCGATGAACCGTATCACAGGTTCCTTAACACTGTGCTGATACTACCGAAGATATGAGCAGTACATGAATAATGTTGTTTGCAGTGAATGTTAGCCATCTCTCTCTGGACTCAGCAGAGTGGGTGTCCCATCCCTCTTCTCTGAAGGCCTAGTATGGATGCGGGGATTCTTGTAATAATATTGGCAATGCTAACACCACAGAAAAGAGAATCTGGGATGTTTCTCCCAACAGCCTAGAAGGGAAGAGTTTTTTCAGTGCTCCTAGGTGTAGCAGGAAGAACAGAGGTATGCTGTTGCCCACACTGAAAGATGGAGCATAGCCATTTATCACACAGTTCAGTAGATGTAGGCATTTAACTACAACTACTAAGTCATAGAAGTGTGTGTGTGTGTGTTTTAGTCTAATATAATTTGAAGAGGGAAATATTTCAAGGCCCAAAGGTTTATAATGTGTACAAGCAATAGTCAAATTTTTAAAGCTATTTTTCTTTAGGTCTTTGTGCGGTTTTTAAGATAAAAGTGGCTGGGTACCATGGCTCATGCCTGTTATCCCAGCACGTGGGAGGCCAAGGCAGCCGGATCACTTGAGGTCAGGAGTTCGAGACCAGCCTGGCCAACATAGTGAAACCCCGACTCTACTAAAAATACAAAAATTAGCTGGGTGTGGTGGTGTGCACCTGTAATTCCAGCTACTTGGGAGGCTGAGGCAGGAGAATCACTTGAACCTGGGAGATGGAGGTTGCAGTGAGCTGAGATCATGCCACTGCACTCCAGCCTGGGCAACAGAACAAGATTCCATCTCAAAAAAAAAAAAAAGATAAAAGCAAAATATGCTTAGTGCTATATATCCTCTCTATTTATAAAACAATTCTTTACTGATATTTAACTTTGTTTTATGGTTCAGTAAATTCTTATTTATTTGTCATGGTTAAAGAACTGAGATTCTCTCCTTAATTGAGAATTAATTGCCTTACATAACTTGCATTTTCATAGAATGTGGATATTCTATATAACACTAACATTACACATTATTACAAATATGAACCAAAATGGTTGTGAAACTGGGAAAGTGCTACTTGCTAGAGGATTTTCGTAGACTACTGTGTAAATCCTCTTTATTGTACTGATATTTTAAAAACATAAGCTTTTGTAGATTGAAAAAAAATGGCAGGTTAATGTTCAGGAATTTTTAAGAGAATAGTCACAGGGGACCTAAATTTATTAAATGATTAGTCATTTAATAATTATCATTACAAATAATGGTTATAATTTGTTTAATAAAGTATTTTAGGATAAAGGCAAAACGGGAAAATGTATGTACAAGCAATTAATTATGAAAACATAACTAAACTTTAACTGATTGCCGAGTTCTAGATATGAAGACAATCAGGAAAAAGATCTGGTTTTCTTGATTGTCTTCACATCTAGAACTGGGCAATCAGTTAAAGGAGTAGGCTGTGCATTGGTGTTGGGATTGAGGTTAGGGAGATTCCATCTGGAAAAAGAAGCAGGGTGTGTCCAGAACTGTGACAGAAACATGATAAGAGAAATCTACTTTTATAGGGTTTGAGGTTCACTTAGCTAACTGTATTTATTTATAGCTTCTGAAATGTTAGCATTTATTAACATTATTGTGCTTGAAACAAATTGGTTATTTAAGTCTATTTATAATTATTTTATATAATAGGAAGCATCCCTGATCATAATCTATTTTATATTCAGATATATTTAGGAATTAGAAAACAATTTTTTGTTTACATAGGTAATTTTCTTTGTTGTAGTAAGTGGCTTCATTTCTTTTGTCATAGCTTGTTGGAAATCAAATTAGAAGTTTTTTATTATGAGACAACATATACACGACTACATTGTTGCAAGCAAACTTGCCTTCTAAAGTCTTCTAGGGCTTTATCTGTCTTTATTAAGTTTGCTTTGATTCAGTTATGAAAGAAGGTTTTTAGTTGAATATTCATGAAATCATTCTGTCAACTATAGCTGCGTTTTTAATTGCATTATTTATAACTTCTTAATACCTTTTCTGATCTTGGGTAATTTAAATACAGCATGGTTTTTCCTGATTATTAGTCATTCTGGCAAATATTCCAGGAATATGTTAAAATATATTGGTAATTTCATAACTAAATGAAGACTTTTTAGTTTAATGACTATTGTTTCTGGGGTGTTCTCAGGCTGACTCAGTCACCGTGGATGAATACCATACAAATAGGGCCTGCATGTTAAAAATCGCCGGTTATTATTCTTGTGTTATGTACTGTGAGTTCCCTCATAAAAGACATTATGCTCACAAAACCCCTTTACTCTGACTAATGGTGCTATGAAGTGGAATAGTATATGTTTTCCACCAGAGGGAGTCTTGCCTGTGATTCCAGACTTTTTTTTTTGGAGTTCTCAAAGAGGGCAAACACAGTTTTCCTTCCCTATTTTACAGATAGAAGTTACTATTTTCATCATTTTTTTAAAGCAAACCTCCTGTGTGTTGCACTTAAGTTTCAGTAGCTGATCGGTGTAGGCTTCTTTGACAATTGTTTCTGATCTTTAGTTGAGTCTGGATGGTAAAAGTGAACTAGTGAAAGGGAAGAATTAGTTTTGTTTTGGTAACTTTATGGCATCTCATTATTTTTTATTTTCTTTTTATGTATATATTTGTTTTCTTGTTTATTTTTTTCTTATTTTTTTAATTTTAATACCTCCACCCTACTTACAGATATTTTTTATTTTCTTGACAACCCTGATAAATGATGGATTGGAGGATCACACTTGTTGACATCAGAGGGCCCTTCACTGATGAGGCTTGTCTTGTTGCTTGTCTTCTCTGACTAATATTCCTTAGTAAAAATATTCCTATATTTTTTTCTTTATTTTACTCAGTCATTATTTCATTTTGAGGTTTTTTCATTTATTGCTAGTTTTGAGTGTCATAAATTTGCACTTAATTTGTTTTTGGTACTGTCATAAGAACTGTAGCATACACAGGATAGTACAACTATAAGTTTTTACGAAAATGTACATTTTTTGAAGATGACTGTGGAAATTGAGGAAGAGGGAACTATTTGAGACCAGGCAGCAAACAGTGAAAAAGGAATGAGCAACATGGTGTGCAGGACCAAAGTTTCATACTATATATCGCTACTCTCAGTGTGCAATGCCTATAAATGGAAAGTATGTTTTTTTGGCTTTCCTTTAGCCTGTTTTCCAAGCAAGAACTATTGTTGTTGGTAATTTAGGTACATGGAATTGTAAGTTGAAGTCTTGAATTCTTACTTAATAATAATACACTTAATACACCGTCAGTGTTTAATTTTGTCTTCCCGTTGTTCTTATTCCTGCTAGTTGTCACAAATAGAAAACTTACATTGAAGGGGGAAATTGCCTTAATGATAATTGTGGGTGTGTTTTTTCCTCTATCTTTTATTTTTAGGTGCAGTTTTCTTGGTTATTTTTTGCAGGAGCTATCCCTGTATTTTTTTCATTTTTTATTGTAACTCTCCTATGCCATTATAATAATTGGGATCCTGTGATGGTGGGAATCAGAAGAATATTTGCTTTTATATGCAGAAAACATCGAATTCAGAGGTAAGTTTAGTCCCAATACACATTTTTTAAAATAGTGTTTGCTAGATAACTGAGAATTGCATCATGCTGGCCTAGCTTTTAGAGATTTTGTGAGGAATTATTGAAATATGATAACTTATATGTTATGGCAGATAAAAATAAAATAATTTGTTTAGATCTTTTGGGTAATAAGATTCTTTCTCTTTCTCTCTCTCTTTCCTTTTCTTTCTCTCTTTCTTTCTTCTTCTTTTCTCTTTCTTGACAGAGTCTTGCTCTGTAGTCCAGCCTGGAGTGCAATGGTATGACCTCAGCTCACTGCAACCTCTGCCTCCTGGGTTCAAGTGATTCTCTGCCTCAGCCTCCTGAGTAGCTGGGATCACAGGCACACACCACCATGCCCAGCTAATTTTTGTATTTTTAGTAGAGACAGGGTTTCACCGTGTTGGCCAGGCTGGCCTTGAATTCCCGACCACAAGTGATTTGCCTGCCTAATAACTACAATTTTTAAAAAAAGTTTTGATTCACAGGTAATACCAAAAGGTTTACTGTTTTGCCATAATGAACTTAAATATAGAAGACTTTTATTGGTTTGAACATAATTCGTGATAGAATAGTATTGCCTCAATTTTTCTTTCCAATTTCTTTCTATTTAAGAATGAAAGCTTTTTATATTTTGCTATGAAAAGAACTTGATTCCAGTGACTCTGGAGGCTGAGGTGGGAGGATTGCTTGAGGTTAGGAGCTCGAGACCAGCCTGAGCAACATATCAAGACCCTGTCTCTAAGAAAATAAAAAAAAATTACCCAGACATGATGGCATATACCTGTAGTCCCAAGCTACTTGGGAGGCTGAGGTAGGAGGATCACTTGAACCCAGGAATTCAAAGCTGCAGTGAACTATGATAGCACCACTACACTTTAGCGTGGGTGACAGAGTGATACCCTGTCTCTTATTTAAAAAACAAAAAGTGAGACCCTATCTCTTATTTAAAAAACAAAAACAAAAACTGCTAACTTGGTACAAGTTCTTGAGAAATTTTATCCTAGTGTTGGTTCTGCCACTGACTTGCATCCTGCCCACATAGCTTCAGCCAATGGAATAAATAAGGTTTAAGGTTCCTTTTCAGCTCTAAAGCTTTCCTTAATTATTGACTTTTTTTTTTTTCTCAAGAGTTCCAGAAGACAGCGAACAGTGTGAGAGTCTCATTTCTATGCACAGTGTTTCTCAGGAGGATGGAGCTAGTTAGCTGTTGTCTGTAGCCCAGGTTTGTATGTGAGCTGGGTTTACTATTGAATATGATTCTTATTTGTGTAATATTCAAACAAAGGATTGATTTTTTTTTTTTTTTTTTTTTTTTGAGATGGAGTCTCACTCTGTTGCCCAGGCTGGAGTACAGTGGCACAAACTTGGCTCACTGCAAGCTCCGCCTCCCAGGTTCATGCCATTCTCTTGCCTCAGCCTCCTGAGGGACTACAGGCGCCCGCCACCACGCCCGGCTAATTTTTTGTATTTTTAGTAGACATGGGGTTTCACTGTGTTAGCCAGGATGGTCTCGATCTCCTGACCTCGTATCTGCCCGCCTCGGCCTCCCAGAGTGCTGGGATTACAAGCATGAGCCACCACGCCTGGCCAGGATTGATTTTTATAATTAGTTGTTTGAGAGGCCATACAGCCTTAAAGGCTAAAGGGGCTAAAGCCTGGGCTCCAATTCTATCTTCTGCACATACTAGCTGTGTGGCCCGATGCAAGGTTCTTAATCCCTTGGTGCTCTGGTTTTCTTATTTGTGAAATGGGATTACAATAGAACCTCCCTTATAAGGGTGTTAAAATAGTAAATACTTGGTAAATATAAAGTATATACAATAGTGCCTGACTCAAATGATCAGGAAGTTTTAACTCTTATTTTTATTCATGCTAAGGGTCATTTTATTTAATAATATGCTTTAGAAAAATATTTTTTCTCTGATGATAAAAAAGTAAGAAAAATGTAATATTCTGGTGTACAATATACTGGTTGGAAAATACTAGTCTTTTATGTGTGTGTTTTACATAACTGGCACAGTGTATATCCTCATTCTCTGACATTGCTTTGTCATTTAATAATGCTTCTGGAATATTTTCCCATTTTTTACATTTTAAGAAATAGTGTCTTCTATATGTCTTTGATGGTAGAGTACATGACATTTTGCTGAATGGATGCTTGAATTAAATGCAACATACATATTTTGCAGGTACAAAAGTGATTATTTAGAATGAAAGATCACAATAAACTACTAGAATTCTGAAGATCCAGGCCCCTTTTTCTGAGACATCTTTAGGCAATTTATATTGAAATGTTTCTTGATTGCTACTGAGTTTTCCCTCCCTATCTAGAACATTGTACAACTCCTGTCAATTGTTAACACTTATGTTGGGCTTGAAGTTTAAGTTTCATTATCCTCATGGTAAACTTGCTTCTAACCTACGGCTAACGGTCCTGGTTATCTGTTTTTCTTGAGTGGGCTGTTTTTAAATCTAGTTTATACTGCACATGGTTTAAGCTCTAGTTCTCCAAGACTTTTTGTACAAGGCAGCTACCCCTGCCCTTCCCTGGCCTGCCCATCCTGCTTTCATTCTCTTCCCACTCTGAGGAAATTAAACTCTTAGCTGATTCCTTTGGTGTTTTCCTTCTTGTCTCCCTAAGTATCATGCTTATGACTTCTGTTCCATGAGTTCTCAGTTTTAGGCATCTTCTGCTGACTTTTCCACTGAGATCAATGAAGACAGATTATTTTCAACTTTACTCCTCCTCTGCTCCCACCTCACATGCCTCCTATCTCCATATCAGTTCTGCCTCCTCATCATCCCTGTATAGTTATTGCATAATTTTGGATAGATCTGTAGTCAGTGTTTATACTGCTGCAACTAAAAAATTGTTACTTATAACTGAGCCATGTAGGATTTGTCCTGGTATTTCCCTTATGCAGAGATCCTCTGTTACTACCCTTTTTGGAGAATAAACCTTAAAGTCTTCTCCTGGGTTAGAGAAAAGGCACTTGGCCAACTGTGAAAAGTAAGAGAGGGCATCTGAGTGTCTCTCTGCTTTTGCTATAGACATTATACCAGTCTTCCTGTTTGTAGTTGTTTCTTCATCCCTCCTTACAGAGATATCTGGTCCTATTTTTCCATTGCTAACTAAGAGTTGGCTGTTATTTTCTCATTTCTCTACTTTTCTTTTTGTCCATGTGGTTTATTCCTTTTAAGAAAAAAATTCCAAGCTGGGCACAGTGACTCATGCCTGTAATCCTAGCATTTTGGGAGGCTGAGGAGGGAGGATCACTTAAGCTCAGGAGTTTGAGACTAGCCTGGGCAACATAGTGAGACCTTACTTCTATTGAAAAATATATATATTTTTTAACCCTTTATTTTCTTTTTAGTGAGGTTTTGGAGAACAAGTGGAACTAAATATGTGTTTATGTGCCATCTTTAAATTAAAAAAAACCATAAACACAATTATAGTAAGTCCTCACTTAACATCATCAATAGGTTCTTATAAACTGTGACTTTCAGCAAAATTACAGCAAAACCTTTTTTTTTTTTTTTTTTTTTGCATCAACATTATAATGTAACAACACTGAACAAAACAATGTTATTCGGGGACCTAAAGTCAGTTTCCTAGAACCTGTGACATTAAGTGAGGACTTTGTATTCTTGAAAGCTTTTTAATGCTGTAATTTATGCATTATTTTTCTTGGGTATGCTGTGCATTGTTCTCATACTCACACTTAAACCCACCCATATCCAGCAAGGTTTCAGTATTTTTAGAAGTGAGAGCTGGGTAAAGAAGAAAGAGTGAAGACTAAAGAAGATGGATTGCAACAGAGTAGAATAGACTGGGCAAGTGTCTTTGTCTTTGCAGGAGTAATGGTGGAATATACCAGGAGTAAAACTAACTGCTAATACACAATCTCTCGTGTCGATGTCAGCTTTTGACATTGCTATAGAAGTCACATTCATAAGTTCTTAGTACTCCAAATTTGAGTATCCAGTTATTAAGTATGTATACCGTGAAAATAGGTATTTCATTTTAAGATAATTTGCTTTTTAAAATGTAAACTGTAGAAAAGTAAAACTATGAAATTATAATCTAATCACATTTCTGTGGTTTTTGTTTTTAGCACGATAATGGAACTATACAGCGAAGAGACAATCTCTGGCAAGTTTTTGTAGAAAAAATGTTTCAGTGCCTAGTCTGAAAAATAACAGTTTCAGTTCTTTGAAACTCTAAAATATATTTTTCTCATACCTGTTTTCTTCATTTTCATAATGAAGCACTTTGCTATGTAGCTGTGTACATATCACTACAGTTCTAGGAAGTTCCAGTCTACAGTCCATCCAAAGGACCAACCTGCCTTACACATCTCAAGGAGTTCAGCTGTTGAAATCATTTGAACTAATCAAGGAATAAATCCTAATGTTCCAGGACTTTATTTTCACATACTTGTTAAATGCTGGAATATATTATAAAAATGTTTTCAAGAAATCACTTAAGTGTTCATAGACCAGTGTTTCTGACAGGTAAAATGCTAAAATAAGCTACCTGTAGTAAGTATGGATGATATTTTTGGGTTTTGTTGAATATTGCAAATTCACCACACAAAAAATGTTTAATTTATGCAACGAGCATGTTTGTGCAAATTTCGTGGAACTTTAAAAAGAATAAATATTTGAGAAAATATCTGATTCACTTACACTACATTTACTGTATTATTCTTTTATAGCATTAGGTGCCTTGTATTTTAAATCTGTGACAAACCATGGCAAATTTTTAAAGGGGAAGTATTATTATAAAATGAAGAAATATGTATTTCTAAAGGCTATATTGCTGTAAACTTAATTGATAAAGCTCTGTTTAATTTAGAGTTTTGAAGAAATAGTCTCCCTTCAATTAAGAACTTTTCATAATGGAATGATTTAAATTGAAGTGACAAAGAGTATTATTAAAATACAATGTTTATATGTGTATTTGTGTATTATAGATGTATCAAGTGATTTCTAATTTTTTCTCATATGAATATGCCAGATTACTCTAGAACTAGATGCCTCTTCTTTAAATAATTTTAGTTTTCCTGAATAAATTTGTAATGGTTAAAGTACCAAGGAAGGAAGGCGAGAAGGGATTCTGTTTTTAAAATCACATCTGGCCGGGCGCGGTGGCTCAAGCCTGTAATCCCAGCACTTTGGGAGGCCGAGGCGGGCGGATCACAAGGTCAGGAGATCGAGACCACAGTGAAACCCCGTCTCTACTAAAAAAAAAATACAAAAAATTAGCCGGGCGCGGTGGCGGGCGCCTGTAGTCCTAGCTACTCAGGAGGCTGAGGCAGGAGAATGGCGTGAACCCAGGAGGCGGAGCTTGCAGTGAGCCGAGATCGCGCCACTGCACTCCAGCCTGGGCAACAGCGTGAGACTCCGTCCCAAAAAAAAAAAAAAAAAAAAAAAAAAAAAAAAAAAAAAATCACATCTGAACTGTTCCTCTACTAAGATTAAATTAAATGTGAAATACTCATAATTGCAATTCTTAAACTTAGGCACATGTGCTCACTGTGCACCTGCTCCTGGACTCTATTCACCAGAGTACCAGTAAACGTGTGTCCCAGGATTCACAGGCTTTTGATTAATCAATATTCTTTTCAAGTTTTCTGTGAATAGTTAAGTTCTCTTCAAAATTTCTTAACTAATCTGATTTTTAAGAATTCACTTTGCAGTGTTTAGCTTCCTATTCACATTCTTAAAATTGCTTTGGTGTTACCATGAGTCGAAAATGAAGTTTAGCCTTCTTTCTGCTTCATTCTGAGAACTTCTTGATTACCTTTAAAAATTGTTTATGATATTAAATTTAAAATACAAACAGCTCTCTCTCTCTCTCTCTTTTTTTTAATCATCCAGCCCAAAGTGGCAAAAACAGCTCTTTTCTCATGTGGCACCACCAATAACTCAATTAAAAATAATGTTGAGTTTATTATACTTTTGACCTGTTTAGCTCAACAGGGTGAAGGCATGTAAAGAATGTGGACTTCTGAGGAATTTTCTTTTAAAAAGAACTTAAGGAAGTAACATTTTAATTACTAAAGGACTACTTTTGGTTGAAGTTTATTATTTAGATACCTCTACTTTTTGTTTTTGCTGTTCGATAGTTCACAAAGACCTTCAGCAATTTACAGGGTAAAATAGTTGAAGTAGTGGAGGTAAAACTGAAATTTAAAATTATTCTGTAAATGCGATAGAGAAAGAAGCTGAGCTTAGAATCTTTTGGTTGTTCATGTGCTCTGTGCTCCTCTCATCACACAGGTCATGTGTTGTCACTCACGATTCTGGAAGTACTAAGCCGTAGTTAACAGGCTGGATAGATCTTCAGGCAATCTTCTTCCAGTATACTGCTGCTTTTCTGTTTCTTAAAACAAAAAATCAAAGAACAACTTCTTTAGAAGGAAGCACCACCATTCAATTGGTTAACTGAAAGTATGAATCACTGCTGCTTCGCTTGCCCACCTGTTCTCTTTTTCTCACAGGTTTTATTTCTCGGAATGATTGTTGCATTTGAATACTGTAGCCATGGTGAGTGAGCAGTTGAAGACTTCCTTTCTGCACCTTCATAGTTAAGGGTTCATCTTCTCACGAAATAAAGTTGTGCTGGGTTGCTTCAATTCTGTGGATTGCCTGGAAACTAGGTAACAAGGCCCTTAGATCACAACGACCACGTTGCAGGTCTTTGGAAATGCTGGGAAGGGGTTACATTCAAGTAACTGCTGACATCCTTCCTGTCTATCAGAACCATGTTGGCCTGTAATTATATTTTTCTGAATCTAAAAACAAATAGAAATTTCTGGTATCTTTTCAGTCTCCTACTTTTCTTTCTATTCATCACTTAAATCTCATTATTGTATAATGTTTCAAATTATGACCTGGATTGAAGGAAGTCTGTTTTGTCAGAAAGACTTTGTTAGGTGAACATCAGAATCTCAACCAAAACAAAGCTGAAAAATGAGGCAGACTTAAAAGTGAATGCTTTTGAAATGAGTGCTTTTTGGAGCTTAGGAGAGCCATTAGGTTTATGTAATGCACCCATACTTATTCCTTTAAATAAATTTTAATTTAAAAACATTGAGATATTGGCCTCTGTCAGCCTGATTTAATTAATTCTTTACATTAAGCTGATTTTCCCCCTGGCAGCTGACAAATAAGTTCATTGTTCTTGTAGAAGTGAGCTCACAAGGTTAAATGTGAATGTTCTCACAGGTACACAGCCCTGGTTCGGAAGAATTTTAATGCCCACTTTAAAATCAATCATGCAGAGCCAATTTGGGGTTGCAAGGTATGACTCCTCTGGAAGCCAAGTTTTTTCATAAAGCACTGTGGTAATACCCATAGCACTAATCCTCAGTGTGCTGGTTGAAGAAATAAAATGTCTTTAAAGAAGGATAAAGGAGAAATTAATTAGAAAATGTTTTTTCCCACATATTAGCAAATAAATGAAATGTTATTTTCGTATTAACTATAGTTACGATCTTACTTCATTTCTCCCTCTTCTCCTTTGAAATATTCTTTATTACTAAATAATATTTTAGGAGGAATTAACAGAAATAATTACCTGTAACATCTGCAGATAAACTTACATAGCTAACATTGTGTGCTGACTTTTTTAAATGGTGAAGTGGCATTAATGAGATGTTCAGTTTACAGAATTTGAAGTTTGAGTTCTATTTTAATAGTCTGCTGTGTCCCCAAAATCCCATTTAGATAAATTGAGGTTCATTTTTCACATAGACTTGCAATTTTTAGACACCACATTTCCTTTTTTATAGTAACAGCCTCATTTGCCTGTACAATAAGTAATAATACAGTATTTCATAGGTACATTGTATGTGCACAGGAATTTTTTCTTTAAATCTTAAGAGCCTTTAATAAACTGGGGATATTTAAGTATTTTAATGTTACTACATTTAAAAAATAGTGTTTTCCTACAAAAATTTCTGTATTCAGTATACGTTAACTATGAGAATGTCAAACAGTGAAATCATTGAAATATATTTAAGGAAAAATTACCAACCAAAAGTCATGAGTACCTTCTATATGCATATTTACTGGAATGTTCATGTGAAATGCCAGCATCTCCAATAAGAGAATTTTGAGTCAGGGGTGACACAAACATGATTTTTATTTTTGAGCTGGGGATTTTGATGGAGAAGCACCTAGATGAAGATACCATTTCATTCATGATATTTTAAAATTAGAAAAGTAAAGCTTCTAAATTGAAACTCTTATCAGGTCACTTCATGAAATTTTTAGTTTTAAATTTAATTTTACATGAGATGTCTTTCGGAAGAGCTACTTTTATTAACTTTCACTTAGATCCTTGTGTGCTAGGCATTCCGTATTTCTCTACTTGATTTTCCTGTACCTAGTTTTGATTACAGCAAGTATTTAATAATAAAGTCAGTCATGTGAGAGTATCCATTAATTTCAGTGGGTCCTTGCAAGGCAGGCAGAAGATTTCTTTCCAAGAGTCTTATTTTTGACATGAGGTGAAAATCTTTTTTTTTTTTTTTTTTTTTGATGGGGTCTCACTCTGTCACCCAGGCTGGAGTGCAGTGGCAGGATCTTTCTGCAACCTCCCAAGCTCAAGCCATCCTCCTCCCACCTGAGTCTCCTGAGTAGCACTACTGGCATGTGCCACTATTCCTGGCTAGTTTTTTGTATTTTTGGTAGAGATGGGGTCTTGCTATATTGTCTAATTTTTGTGTTTTCAGTAGAGATGGGGTTTCACCATGTTGGCCAGGCTGCTCTTGAACTCCTGAGCTCAAGTAATCCACCCGCCCTGGCCTCCCAAAGTGCTGGGATTACAGGTATGAGCCATCATGCCTGACTCAAACCAGTTCTTTAGATTGTTTTTGCCACCATTTACTTACTTGGAATAGTTTTCATATTTATTTTTCTTATGAAGAAATCCAGTATCAATCAGATCATGTAACATCAAAGCAAAATTTCATTGAAGGCTATCCTTGTCTTAATTATTCTAAAATAAAGTACAATAAACTAAATTATTTTGACCTTTGTAGTAGCATAGTGTTAAGTTATATATATATATATATATATATATATATATAAATAAATATGCATACTCCCAAGTAAGTTTTATATATATATATATATATAAATAAATATGCATACTCCCAAGTAAAATTTCAGAGACAACATGCTGGAGAGCAGTGGCTCTCAGACAGCATCAGTATTACCTGAAGGCCGTGTTAAATACACATTATTGGCAGAGAGGGGAGAACACAGTGACTCATGCCTGTAATTCCAGTGCTTTGGGAGACTGAGGCAGGAGGATCACTTGAGCCCAGAAGTTCAAGATCAGGCTGGGCAATACAGCAAGACCCCTGTCTCTACCAAAACAAAAAAACAGGCATAGTAGTGTATGCCTGTAGTCTGAGCTGCTTGGGAATCTGAGGCAGGAGGATCACTAGAACCCAGGAGTTCGAGGGTGCAGTGAGTTGTTATTGGACCACTGCAGTCCAGCCTGGGCGACAAAGTGAGACCTTGTCTATTAAAAAAACAAAAGCAAAAACTTGATTGCTGGGTGCCACCCTAGAGTTTCTGATTCAGTTGGCCTGGAGGTGGGGGTGGTGGGCCTGGGAATTTGCCTTTCTAACAAGCGTCCAGGGAATGCCCCAGCTGCTGGTCCCAGGACCACACTTTGCGAATTATTACTCTGAGAAGAGCACTAACTTTGACATTGGATTCCTTCTGTTCCTCATTAGTGAATTTATTTGGGGGAGATTATTCAATCTGGTAGATCCGCATTTACTTAGCTGTGAAGTGGGGGTTAATGCAACCTGCCTGGGACTGTGAGAATGAGAAACTCTATTTGAAATACCCAGCCCAGCGTGCCTGCGTGCTTGAAAAATGCTGACTCCCATGGTCCGTCCTCCCCTCACTCTTCTCAGCTATAAAGCGAGGAGCGAAATTCAGTATCTTCTAAGATTCTTCTTAGGTGTAAAATGCTGTGATTCTAAAAGTTTTGTAGTTCCAGAGACAATGCCAAACACCTGTGTGTACTTAGTGCTTTATAAAGAGTGGTAATAACGTGATACCACATAGGCCATAGTTTTGTTTTTGCTTTTGTTAGGGTGTTTAGCATCTTGACTCCTTAAAAGTTTTCAATCAGATTTATAAAGCAGCATTGAAGAAGTTGTATTATATTTGAGCACAGTTTGAATCCATGGCAGTTTTACGAAGGCCGAGTATATCAGATGAATAGGCTAATTTCCCTGAGTTGCTGACCTTATTAGTCCCTACCATGTTGCCCCCTGGTTACCTAATACATGTTCAAAATGTATAGTTTTCATCACCTGCTTGATCTTGATTTTCAGACAGCATCAAATCAGCTGCAAAACAAATCCAAGCTAAAATTGTGAGCATATGATTAATTTAATATAGCATGTAATTATGTAGTATTTTATTTATTTATTTTTTGAGATGGAGTCTCACTCCCTTGCCCAGGCTGAAGTGCAGTGGCACGATCTCAGCTCACTGTAACCTCTGCCTCCTGGGTTCAAGTGATTCTCCTGCCTCAGCCTCCCTAATAGCTGGGATTACAGGCATGCACCACCACGCCCAGCTAATTTTTTGTATTTATATAGAGACGGGGTTTTACCATGTTGGTCTTGAACTCTTGACCTCAAGTGATCTACCTGCCTTGGTCTCCCAAAGTGCCGGGATTACAGGTGTGAGCCACTGTGCCCAGCTATCCAGTATTTTATTTAAAAGTTGTCACTAGGGTGTTCACTATTATGAATTTATAATCTTAAAAGTTGGGGATGCTAAAAGTACCAGGCTAAAATATTACTAGGTTTTCTCCTCTTTTAATTCCATTTTGTTAGAAAAAAATAATCACAACCAGGGTTCTTTTGCCTTTCTCCAGCCATCTAGACTGCTTTACTGCAATGTCGGGAAGATTGCATACAATGAAAAGTGTAACTAGTTGATTGGGATTTGGAAAAATTGAATCAAGCATTTGCATTCATCCAGAATGGTCTTAAACTACTGACTAGGGGGTGCCCACAGGATGAGCACTGGTGGCGTGGGTGGGAGGAATTTCCCTGGGTACTGCAATTGCATTTGAAAGATCTATTTTCCAAAACCTGAGCAGAGAGAGGCTAGGAGGAATGCAGACAGGACATTCAAAATGCTAATTTCCTTTACTACTAGAACATGAAATATCTGATAATGGTTTTAAAAAAATAAGTGCCAGGATTCATTGTAGTATAAAGGTTCAACTAGTATAATTTAAAATGAGTCTTTATATTCAGGCCAGGCACGGTGGCTCATGCCCTTTAATCCCAGCACTTTGGGAGTCTGAGGCGGGTGGATCACCTGAGATCAGGAGTTCAAAACCAGTCTGGCCAACATGGAGAAACCTCATCTCTACTAAAAATACAAAAAATTAGCCAGGCATGGTGGTGCGCGCCTGTAGTCCCAGATACTTGGGAGGCTGAGGCAGGAGAATCACTTGAATCCAGGAGGCAGAGGTTGCAGTGAGCTGAGATAGCACCACTGCACTCCAGCCTGGGTGACAGAGCGAGACCCTGTTTCAAAAAAATTAAAAAAATAAAAAATAAAAAGTGAGTCTTCATATTCAAATTAGTATATGAGGTTAGACAAACCATTCTTATGTGGGACCAGGTATATTTAATTTGCCTTTCTTTGTAGTCATCCTAGTAAATCCTTGTAAAGGGTTGTTTTAAATACAATTTTGTAGTATATTCTAAATCCCCTTTGGCAAATAAAGCTGAAGTTATCTAGTGTCAGCATATTGTGATTTGTATACTTATATAAGACAAGATTATATCATTCTGATCAAGTTGCAGCATTTTAATTTTATATGATAGGTCTGTATTGAGTAATCAGTACCTATGTGCAAATATTAAGTCAACTTAATTACCAGACCCAGAAGGCCAGAGCTAATCAAAGAGTACTTTAGGAAGATGAAATATTTATAATGAGTTATGGAAACAATGTTTTAGAAATGTTTTTCTTGGTGTAATTTAATGCAGATTTTTACCTCAATTTTGTTAGAAAACTTGGTAATTTTATCCCTCCATCTATTTAATATTTAATATTTTCAGATTCTAGAGTATTTAAAATTTAAACACAATTATAAAATTAATTATAATTCCTACTTATGTTAGTAGCTATGATTTAGGGCCAAAACTATCCTGGTTTTGTCTGCAACTTGAAACATTGTGTATTTTAAACTATATAATTTGGGAACATTATTTTATAGACTGTGGATAACCAAATATAGAGTTTGTGATTTTTTAATGCTTTATTTGTATAAAATCATTTGTATATTCTATTTATAGTATGCATTTTCTAGCTCATTAAAAGTACATAAAAACTTCAAATCTATCCTTATACAAATATTTGATTTCTAGTTTCCTTTTATTAAAACATTTTCACTCATTCATTCTTTCACACCTTAATCTCTAAGATGTGTCTTGGGTATTTGATAAAGTAGGTCTTCTTGTGGAGCACATCACTCAGCTTTGGAGACCAAACATTAAACACACTGAGTTGCATCTTATGCATGTTAAGGTCTAAAGCCAACAGAAAAGGTGAAATTTTTGAATAATCAAATTGCCCTGGGGAGGGTCCTGAATAAGAGACCTATATCCATCATGAGATGGAATGTAGGTCATTGAACTTTTCCTCCAAAATTGGAATAGAAATTAGCAACAGCAGAAAGCCAATGCTATCCCTAGGATGGTGGGGTGGAGGGAGGAAGCCATCATAAAGCTCAAGGCCAGGGTCACACAGAGGAAGCAGAACCCCCACAGCAGAGCACAGGGGCCTTCAAGGTGCTGCAGCTGGAGGCAAAGAAGGAGGGAAAGAAATAATCTTGCTTTTCTTTTCTTTTTGCCATTGACTCCCATTGACAGGACCTGACTGGAAGCCAGCTGGCATGGGAGCTTGGGAGACGTATCCCTCTGGTATATCCCCTGACTTAGAGCAGAGCAGCAGATCTCAGGTCAAGCAGGCTCAGAATTGGCACAGACGCTAAGTAACTGGCTTGCACTGGGGACCATATTGTACGGACAACACTTACTTTGAGCAATAGAATCACAGCTGTGAAGATGTCACAGTACAAGAAATATTCTGGAACCAAGATCACTTTTATCCATCTCAAGTTCACTCCGGAAAGTGGAATTAGGGGAAAGTGCCTGCCCTGGACTAGTATTTCAAATCCCATCCCTCCTGTTCCTCTACTTACTCCCCTTTCCCTTTTTCTTCTCTCAAGCTGGGCTAAAGGGAAATGTGAAAAACATTATTGTCTCTTTAAAACCAAACACATATAAAACATGAAAAATATTTTTCAGTGACAAAAGATAAGAATGGAAGTATTCAGGATAGTGTATTCGTAGATGCTTTGGGAAAGAGGAAAGAAAATAATTTCTTAAATTTTTTTCTTGAAAGACTGAAAATAGAATCTTAAGGAGATAGTGTTCTTCAAGCCTTGCTCTGACTACTTATAATGTCTTTCTTCATCCACTAATTATTTTGAAAACTCACTTAGTCATTTGTCAATCCTAACCTTTAGAGAGAAACATTTAAAATCAGTTCACTAATCACAGCATCTTTTTTTCTTTCTTTTTTTTTTTTTTTGAGATGGAGCCTTGCTCTGTTGCCAGACTGGAGTGGCAACATCTTGGGTTACTGCAACCTCTGCCTCCTGGGCTCAAGTGATTCTCCTGCCTGAGCCTCCTGAGTAGCTGGGACTACAGGCGCACGCCACCACGCCCAGGTAATTTTTTTGTTTTTAGTAGAGACAGGGTTTCACCATGTTGGCCAGGATGGTCTCGATCTCTTGACCTCGTGATCCGCCCTCCTTGGCCTCCCAAAGTGCTGGGATTACAGGCGTGAGCCACCGCACCTGGCCCACAGCATTATTTTTCAAGTGTCTCTAGGGTGAGCAGGTGTCCCGGTTTGCCAAGGACAGTCCCAGTTTCTACCTGCTGTCCTGGTACAATCATGAATAGTGCCCCTTTCAGTTTCAAAAGTGCCATAGTTTAGACAATAAATTACCTGACCACCCTTATATGCCGCATGTTTCTTAACACCTAGGCTGTGACAAAACTCACATTTTCTGACTGTCAGTCTAGTGTTCTTTATACTAGACGGATATGGTCCACAAAGGAAGCAATGTTGGCCAACAATTAATCTTGGGTCTTTGGATTAGAATGTTAGAGTCCTACCTTCAAAGCATTTTCCTCCTGGAGTGGTCTTTGCACAAATGGTAGGGTGATTTGTGGAGCCAGTGAAGAACCAGACTAATCCAGCTTGTTTTATTGGCCCCAATTTTTCTTCTCAGGGCCATAAGCCAGTTATTACCAGGAAACAAAAGCGAACAAGCAAGTATTTAGTTTTAAATTGGTATAAGGAGAAGCATCTAGAATTAAATCTTGCTGCATAAACCCAAATCACCCCCAAAGCTAAGGGGATCTAAAATAGACAATGAGTGCTGTTTTCATAAAGATGATGGAAAAGCCTTAACAGGTAAGTTGCTGTACCTTCACACAAAGAAAATAGCAGGTTATTATGCTTTTGTTAAAACAAGTGACTACTACGTCATTTCTAAATCATTCCAGAATTAAGATGAGTCCTAAAAAAATATATATAGTGCCTCTGATGAGTGCATTTTAGATTTGCTTGAATGAGGGAGCAGTTATTACTAGCTGCTAAAATGCTCTGGAAACTCTGGTGCATACTCCAAAAACACACAAATAGTTAGGCCTAAGGAGAGAATGATACATGAACACTGGCAAAGAGCCTTACAAGAATGTATGCTGTGGGGAGTGTGGCCAGGGCTTTACAAACCATTAATTAATAAAGTTCTGTACATATGATAGAAAAAGACTTGCCTTGACCAACAGCATCAGTCTGGGCTGCACTATTCTCGATCTGAAAGAATCCAGAAGTTTAAGAGTGCATTGAAGCCCTTCAATAATCAAAATGAGGGAATATTAATGGGACCTTTTCTTTCTATCAGGTACATTTAATCTGGGAGACCTATTAACCCTGTGTTCTTGAATAGTGTTTGTGAATCAACCGCTCAGTCTTCTATAGGACACCCGTGTATGTCCTATAACCTGAATTTTTAAGTCAGATAATTTTTGTTTTAACATTCATTTTAGATGGATGATACAAGCATACCTACATGAAACTATTTCTCAGTTAAAACCAGTACTAGTGGCCCAGAAGATAATGGGTGTTCCAAAACAAAACATAAAAACAAAAGCTAATTCTAGGATGGAAAACTTGGGAAACATGTTCATAGATTTCACTGTAGCAGTGAAACAGGACTCTTTATTGCAGCATTGTGTGAAAGATTCGATATGTATATAAACAAAGAGGATTTTAAAGAGGTTGAGAGGGTTTAAGAGAGGATGTGGCCTAATTTTCAGTTTTCTTCATGCTCATTTGATCACTGATTCCTCACACTCCCCCACTCCATAAGTCCTTGCTTTGTTGCTAACCATCTATTCTCTATGCAGAGACACTCGCATTCCATAGAATACAGTTCAGAAAATGCTGGCAAAAGGACTCACAAAAGGTCGGGAATCTTTATGTGTTTTTGTGTCATTTTGCATTTTTGGGGGAAGAAATGTTTCCCTTTCTGAGATAATGAAGAGGGTGAATAGATAATATGTTTTCCTAGGCACAGATGGCAGATTTGAAGTGCTTTGGCAATCAACTTTGTGTCCCTAATACGTGCGTAGTACTTTTACCTTCAGCTTGCAGTAAAACATCACACAGCAGAAGATTGATAAGCAGTTCAAAAATAATGTCTCCTATCCTTTTTAAATTAGATTCCCAAACTGAAAGAAGCTTTGCAATTACTGCCAAAATGTCTCAGAGGGCGTTAGGTGAACCGAAGCTGGAGAGCAGTGGGAAAAGAGGCAGCTGCTAGTCACTGAGAATAAGGACTCTATTTGCTGTGAGGTTTGTAGGGGCAGCACTTTGCTGTTGGGGTTTGGCAAGGGGATTTGTTTTAAAATTGGAATTATATTTTGTTGGCTTTTAATCATAAGCAGGGAAATACATTTTTCCTATGCCTAAGAATATACAGAAGCTAATTTGGTCCATAATTAGAAAAATCATTGCCTTTAGCATATGGACCGTAACAATAGCGGTCATAACTCATGAGTCGTGTGACACATTGTTTCCCTTTGGTGAAGTTTTATTTTAAGATCTGTTAGGTATATCCAGGGAGAGAAAGAGATGAAGGTCAAGACATGCTTATTTTTACAGATGAGAGAGAGAGAGAGAGAGAGAGAAACAGAGAGAAAGAGATTCATTAAACTTTGAGTTATACTTTATTTTTATTTTTATTTCTTGAAATGGGGTCTTGCTCTGTCACCCAGGCTGGAGTGCAGTCGCATGATCTTGGCTCATTGCAACCTCCACCACCAGGGCTCAAGTGATTCTCCCACCTCAGCCTCTCAAGCTGCTGGGACTACAAGTGCACACCACCAAGCCTGGCTAAGTTTTTTATTTTTAGTAGAGATGAGGTCTTGCTCTGTTGCCCAGGCTGGTTTCAAACTCCTGACCTCAACAATCTGCCTGCCTTGGCTTCCCAAAGTGCTAGGATTACAGATGTGAGCCACTGTGCCTGGCCTATATTTTATTCAGTAGGAATCTTTGCTATTTGCCATTATTTTTAATTCTTCTTGCATCTTAATTTTGCTTCCCCAATGAGTATATGTTCTTTAAAATCTTCCTATTAAAAAATCATAAACATATTAATTCTCTAATTGAATGTGCTAATTTGGTAAATATTTGAGTGGATACCTACTATTTGCAAAGCTTCAGGGAATACATTGATGAATAAGATAGTATTTTTTTTTTTTTTGAGACAGAGTCTTGCTCTGTCTTCCAGGCTGGAGTACAGTGGCACGATCTCAGCTCATTGCCACCTCTGCTTCCTGGGTTTCAAGCAATTCTCCTGCTTCAGCCTCACAAGTAGCTTAGATTACAAAAGCACATTACCATGCTTGGCTCATTTTTGCATTTTTAGTAGTGATGAGGTTTCACCGTGTTGGCCAGGCTGGTCTCGAACTCCTGAGTTCAAGTGATCCGCCTGTCACAATTTGCTCCGCTTATAGGCGTCAGACACTGCGCTTGGCCAGTAAGATCATCTTTAATCTCAAGGAGTTTACGATTTTTTTCTTAGGGGAGGTGATAAGAAAATACGTAAAAACAATAAACATAGGTTACAGTAGTTGCCATTATAGAGGGTGGGTTGGGGGTGTTCCTAGGCCATCAAAGGAATGGGGAAAGGCTTTTTATCAAGCTTGTCTAGCTTGTGGACCGTGGGCTGCATGTGGCCCAACACAAATTCGTAAACTCTCTTTAAACATTATGAGATTGTTGTTGTTGTTGTTTAGCTCACCAGCTATCATTAGTGTTAGTATATCTTACGTGTGGCCCAAGATAGTTCTTCTTCCAGTGTGGCCCAGAGAAGCCAAAAGATCGGACACCCCTGCACAGAGAAAGGAGCATTTAAGATGGACTTGAAGGTTGAAATTAAACTTCAAGAGGTGTTGTTGGCAGGCAGGAGATAGGAAGCAAATAACTGCACAGAGTTGGAGAAATTTGTTGGTCTTTGGGGAAAAGCAAGTAGTTCAGTCTGGCAGGAGTTGGAATAAGTGTTAGGGAATAATGGGAAATAGAGTTAGAAAAGCAAATTGTGAAATACTGTGTATCAGTCGGCTTAGGCAGTTAAACTGCGGTAACAAAGGACTCTCCAAATCACAGCAATACTACAAGCTTAGTTCTCTCTTACATTACATTTCCCTTGTGGGTATCTGTAGCTCTGCTCCGTGGCTCCTTTGTTCTGGGGTCAGGCTAAAGAGGCAGCTTCAATCTTGGTTATCATCAGTTCTGGCCAAGGGAAAGAAAATATGGCAGAACTGTTCAATGGTTTTCATAGTGTCCGCTTGACTGTGGCTTATGTTACTGCTGTTTACATTTCATTGGCCAAAGCAAGTCACTTGGCCATGCCTGCCATCCCTGGGAAACGGGAAATATAATCCTCTTACAGGAAAGAACAACAGTTAATATATAAAACAATTTACCAAAAGCCTTGAAAGCCAGTGTGAGTCTTTTGCATTTAAATCTTTATATGGTTTGGAGCCATAGCAAGTTTCTGGACAAGATCATATGGCTTAGTAAAACAAACAGACAAATAAAAACATCAGGGCAGTTTATATATTGTGTGTGTGTGTTTGTGTGTATGTGTGTGCATGTACATAAAAATGATTTAGGGTATTTATTACAAATGCAGGTTCCAGGGTTCCAGAAAGTCTGATTCAGGGAGCTCAGGAATCTGCCCTGTAGCAAGCAGCCAGGTGGAGAGCATGTAGATTGTCCACAGACCTCATTTTAAAAAAACCCTGGATCAAGGAATGAATGGAGAGCACTCAGGCAAGTGCAGGTGAGAGGGGGCAGTGAGTGAGTGCAGAGGCCCAGGTGCAATGTGGGCACATGGTAAATGGCCAGTACGGAGGCAGATAGATACAGAGAGAACAGATTGAACTAGAATTACTCAAGGAGGGAGGCTATGGTGCAAACAGCCAGGAAACAGGGTAGTGGAAGGGGCAAATCTTAGGAGCTAAGATTAGGAATATCAGGGGATCCTGATCTTCCCTGAGAAGGAGGAGGCAAGCCTAGTTGATGCAAGAAAAAACTGAGAACTTGAGGAGAGCAGAGGCAGTGAACAGGAAGTCGCAGGAAACTCAATGCTTGTAAGCAGCTATGGAAAACAGTGTTGACCAAAAGCGACCACATAAATTTGATTTTGCATTCGGCCAAAAGAGGGAGCTACAGTAGCACATATGCTGATGTCTGGGCTCGGCCACCCAAACTGAGTATAGCCAGCTCCTGTCCAACAGGATTATTAACCCGACCCACAGTGCAATATTTTGGGCGATTCATTTATTACTTTTATAGCTGTGAACCTTTTTAGAAGGAACTTTAAGGTTTCTATTTAATTATTAAGGAATCCAGTGGTTTTTTTTTTTTGAACTGCCTATCCTATAGTCAAGAAGAAATTAATTCCACAGAGTTTAAGGGAATTATTACCCATTTATTGGCTTCACTTGAGGCATGGAGTGGAGATTAGGACAGAGAGAAGAAAAGATCTAGAAGAGAGAAAAGTGCATTTGAGGCATGACTTCTGGAAGTGTAATTGCTGAGCCCAAGGGGTTGGAATCTTACATGTTTTTTTTTGAGACAATGAGAGTCTGGCTCTGTCGTCCAGGCTGGAGTGCAGTGGTGTGATCTCGGCTCACTGCAACCTCCACCTCCCAGGTTCAAGCGATTCTTCTGCCTCAGCCTCCCGAGTAGACGAGATGACAGGTACGCGCCACTACGCCCGGTTAATTTTTGTGTTTTAGTGGAGATGGGGTTTCTCCATGTTGGCCAGGCTGGTCTTGAACTCCTGACCTCACATGATCCGCCCGCCTTGGCCTCCTAAAGTGCTGGGATTACAGGCGTGAGCCACCGCGCCCAGCCGCATCTTAGGTTTTGTTAGATGCTGTCCGATTGCTTTTCAGAGACATTGTGCCGATTTACTTTTACACCAATAATGCATGAGAGGCTTATTCTGTTAACACATTTGAAAATGTTTTAATCTTTGCCGCTCTGATGAGGAATTATGGATTTGGGGGGTAGGTTTAACTTGAATCTCTTAAGGTGCCGAAGAGGGTAGACACTTTTTCCTACTTAAATCCTATTTTCACATTTTTTCCTCTCTGTGAATGGTATGTGCATGTTCTTTGCCAGTGGGTCTTTTACTTATTGATTTGTAGGATCTTTTTTTTTTTTTTTTTTTAATGAGGTCAATCCAAAGATTCAGTGAACAATAGGATAAATAAATTATGCTCTTCAGTAGATGTTTAAATGATGAATGGCTGTCAGGTGTTGTCTACTATACCTGCGTATTCGATGCATGAATCACCTATCTTGTGGACACGGGTCTAAGACTCCTGTTTCAGATCACCTTTGGGCAGTCTGCTGTGTAGAATCATTTGCCTCAAGAATGCCATTTTCTTTGATTTTATCCTTCATTTCAATATGGAGAAAAGCCAGAAGTTAAATGGTGATGAATCAGCTGTATGTAGTGGTTGGAATATTTTTACTGGTTTAAAATCACCCAATGGCAAAGTGGTGGGCTCCCATTCCCAGTGCTTAAAATGGGGCATTTTCAGAGGAGGCCCGGGCATGCTCGACTGTGATATGGATCAAGATTCAACAGGCTCTTGAGTGAGGATAATCACGAAAGCCCCGCCATTGATTTCCCGCCCCTCCCAGACACGCATTCCTTAGTAATGAGATTACATTTGTTTTGTAACAGCTTCATTGAGATAGATTCACATCCTACATAGTTCACCCATTTAAAGTGTGCACTTAAATGGTTCTTAGTGTTTTCATGGAGCCATGCAACCATGACTGCAGTCAATTTTAGAACTTTTCCATTATTCCTAAAGAAATCTTGTACCTCTTTAAAATTGCTCCCCAATTCCCTCCTTGTCCCCAGCCCTAAGCCAATCACAAATCTACTTTCTGTCTCTATACATTTTGCCCATTCAGGAGATTTCTCATAATGGAATGACACAGTAAGTAAGCTTTTGTGACTGGCTTCTTTCACTTAGCATAATGTTTTCATGGTTTATCCATGTTGTAGTGTTTCTGTACTTCATTCACTTTGTTGTTGTTGTTGAGACAGAATCTCACTCTCTTGCCCAGGCTGGAGTGCAGTGGCGCCATCTCAGCTCACTGCAACCTCCACCTCCTGGGTTCAAGCGATTCTCCTGCTTCAGCCTCCCGAGTAGCTGGGATTACAGGTGCCCGCCATCACGCCCGACTAATTTTTGTATTTTTGGTAGAGACAAGGTTTCACTACGTTGGCCAGGCTGGTCTTGAACTCCCGAACTCAAGTGATCCGCCCGCCTTGGCCTCCCAAAGTGCTGGATTACAGGCATGAGCCACCGCACCCAGCCTATTTTTATGATCAAATAATATTCCAGGCCGGGCGCGGTGGCTCAAGCCTGTAATCCCAGTACTTTGGGAGGCCGAGGCGGGTGGATCACGAAGTCAGCAGATCGAGACCATCCTGGCTAACATGGTGAAACCCCGTCTCTACTAAAAATACAAAAAACTAGCCGGGCGTGGTGGCGGGCGCCTGTAGTCCCAGCTACTCGGAGGCTGAGGCAGGAGAATGGCGTAAACCCGGGAGGCGGAGCTTGCAGTGAGCCGAGATCGCGCCACTGCACTCCAGCCTGGATGACACAGCGAGACTCCGTCTCAAAAAAAAAAAAAAAAAAAATAATAATAATAATAATAATAATATTCCATTGTGTGGACAAACTACATTTTGTTGACCTGTTCACTAGTTATTGGGTGTCTGGATTGTTTCCACCTTTTAGCTCTTTTGAATAGTGCTGCTGTGAATGTTTGTGTTCAAGTTTTCGTGTGGATACGTTTTTATTTCTCCTGGATATATATCTGGGAGTAGAATTGCTGGATCTAACGGTAACTCAGTATTTAATGTTTTGAAGAACTGGTCAGCTGTTCTACAGTGGCTGTGCCATTTTCCCTTTCCACCAGCAATGTATGAGTATTTCAGTTTCTCCACATCCTCACCGACATTTGCTATGTTCTGTTTTTTAGGGGCTTTCTTGTTTTCATACAGCCATACTCATAAGTCCAAGTGGTATATCTCTGTGATTTTTTTGGTTTTGTTTTTGTGGTCTATGCTTGAGATGGTTACTCATGTGTCAACTTGACTGGGTGATGGGATACCCAGCTGGTTGGTTAAACCTTATTTCTGGTGTGTTTGTGAGGGTGTTCCCAGAAAAGATTAGCATTGGAATGGTTGGACTGAGTAAAGAAGATAGTCAGTGTGGGTGGGCATTATCAGATCTACCAAGGGCCTGAATAAAACAAGGCAGAGGAAGGTTGAATTAACTCTGCTTGACTACTGAGGTGGGATATCAGTCTTCTCCAGCCCTCACCACTCCTGGTTCTCAGGCCTTAAGAGAACCAGTTCTCAGGCCTTAGGAGAACCAGGACTAGAATCTACACCATTGATTCGCCACCTCTGGGACTTTTGGACACCACAGGCTTTCCTAGATGTCCAGTTCACAGGTGGCTCACAGCGGGACGTAGCCTCCAGAATCATGTGATCCAATCAATATCTATTTTATTTTATTTTACTTTAAGTTCTGGGATATATGCACGGAACATGCAGGTTTGCTACATAGGTACACATGTGCCATGGTGGTTTGCTGCACCTGTCAACCTGTCATCTAGGTTTTAAGCCCCACATGCATTAGGTATTTGTCCTAATGCTCTCCCTACCCTTTCCCTGCAACTGCCCGACAGGCTCTGGTGTGTGACGTTCCCCTCCCTGTGTCCATGTGTTCTTATTGTTCAACTCCCACTCATGAGCGAGACATGTGGTGTTTGGTTTTCTGTTCCTGTGTTAGTTTGCTGAGAATGATGGTTTCCAGCTTTATCCATGACCCTGCAAAGGACATGGATAAACGACCCATGCAAAGGACTCATTCTTTTTCATAGCGGCGTAGTATTCCATGGTGTATATGTCCCACATTTCCTTTATCCAGTCTGTCATTGATGGGCATTTGGGTTGGTTCCAACTCTTTGCTATTGTAAATAGTGCTGCAGTAAACATACCTGTGCATATGTCTTTATAGTAGAATGATTTATAATCCTTTGGATATATACACAGTAATGGGATTGCTGGGTCAAATGATATTTCTGGTCCTAGATGAGCCAATCGATATCTTATAAATAAACAAGCAAACAAATTCTATTGGTTCTATTTCTCTGGAGAACCTTGACTAATACAATGCTTTAATTGTTTTTTCTTACTGTGGTAAAATATGCAGCACATAAAAGTTATAATTTTAGCCTGTTGTTGTTGTGAGACAAAGTCTCACTCTTGCCCAGGCTGGAGTGCAGTGGTGCAGTCACAGCTCACTGCAGCCTCAACCTCCCAGGCTCAAGTGATCCTCCCACCTCAGCCTTCTGAATAGCTGGGACTACTGGCATGCACCGCTACACCCAGCTAATTTTTTATTTCTTGTAGAGCTGGGTTCTCCCTATGTTGCCCAGGCTGGTCTTGAACTCCTGGGCTCAAGGGCTTCTTTCACTTTGGCCTCCAAAAGAGCTGGGATTATAGGTGTGAACCACTGCATCTGGCCTGTTTGAGGCATTTTTAATTGTACAGCTCAGCAGCCTTCATTACATTCACATTGTTCACATCATGGTGGTTTTGGTTTGCGTTTCCCTGGTGATTAATGATGTTGGGCATCTTTTTCCTGGGCTTGCTGGCCATTTGTATATCCTCCTTGGAGAACTGTCTGTTTGAGATCTTTGCTCATGTTTGATTTGGGTTGTGTTTTTATTGTTGAGTTGTGTCTATTCTTTATATATTCTGGATACTTGTCTCAATTGTAACAGCAGGATTTTAGTTTATGGAGGTGACTGAATGATGATGCGGAGAGGTCAACGCTACTGAAAGAAGAGTTTTCTTACTTACAGTTCCTGAGCGGAGGGGACATGCCACAACACACAGGGCCACAGCGGAAGCATTAGGATGGTCAAGAGGCAAAAGACGAGTGAGAAGGCATGAGCCAGAGCCCTTGCTGGAGTTTCTGCAGGAAAGGCGAGGCCAGGCCGGGCCATCAGTTTAGGACTGGCTACTTTGAATAACATGGGTGAGCCTGGGCTATAGGGGTGGCTCTAGTTGCTTGGAACCTGGCCTTGGGATGATTTAGGATAAGGGAAATATTGGTTTGGTGTGTGAGAGTTATATAGAAGGCGGGTGGAGGTACAGACTTGGATCAGCCTGTCTGCACATGACAGGAGAATTCTAGTCAAGTTGACGTATATTTGTCCAATTGTTTGATAATGAATTTCCATGTTTTTGGAAACAGTGAATCAAATGTGGACGGGAATAACTCTCCCTCACTTGCCTCCCGCACCCAGGCTTGCCTCGCTGTGGGAATGCCCCATCCTTGGAGAGGAATGCCCCTTCTTGAAGGAGAGAGGTAAACACTTGTTTGCTGGCCTTGCAGTTACTAGATGCCAAATGGACGTAAAGAATCTCAGGTCAGGTGTGGTGGCTCACGCCTGTAATCCCAGAACTTTGGGAGGCCAAGGTGGGCAGATCACTTGAGGTCAGGAGTTTGAGACTAGCCTGGTCAAAATGGCAAAACCCCATCTCTACTAATAATACAGAAATTAGCCAGGTGTAGTGGCGTGTGCCTGTAATCCCAGCTAACTGGGAGGCTGAGACAGGAGAATCACTTGAATATGGGAGGCGGAGGTTTCAGTGAGCTGAGATCGCGCCACTGCACTCCAGCCTGGGCAACAGAGCGAGACTCCGTCTCAAAAAAAATAAAAAATAAAAAAATAAAAAAAGAATCTCTGAAACCACAGGACATCAGACAGACCCTGAACAGATACATACAGTTGGCAAACATATTCTCTGATTCTGTGGGTTGTCGTTTCTCTTTTTTGATAGAGTTCTTCAGTGCACAAAAGTTTAAAATTTTGTTGAAATTCATTGCATCTCTGTTTTTCTCTTGTTGCTTGAGCTTCTGACACTGTGAGGAGAGTTGGCATTCTCAGAACAAAGAACCTATTGCCAAACCTAAGATCATAAGGATGTATCCCTCTGTATTCTCTTACATTTAGGCCTTTGTTTCATTTTGAGTTAATTTTTCATATAGTATGAGGTAAGGTTATATATTATAGAAATTTTTATGTTATAAAGTGATAAGCCAAAGCCTACAGAGGACAATTTGGTGATATTTATTACAAATGTATATCCCTCCCAATTCTATTTCTAGGAATTTATTCTATAGATACAAGGCAAAAGATATATGTGTAAGGTAAATCACTGCAACATTCTTTTTTTTTTTTTTTTAATAATAGTAAAGCATTGTAAACAGTCTACGTGTCCCTCAATAGAGGCTTTGAAATAAATTGTGCAAAAATAAAATACTATAGGGCTACAAAAAAAAAAAAAAGAATTTCTATATGTGCTGCTTTGGAAAGCTCTCCAAAAAATATTGTTCAATGAAAAGAAAAACAAGGTTTAGAACAGAATGGCTTTTTGGTGTGTGAAACATTTGGGACAATAAGACACATATTTATTTTTGAAGTTTTTAGATTTTTTTTTTTTGAGACAGAGCCTGTGCTCTGTCGCTCAAGCTGGAGTGCAGTGGCACGATCTCGGCTTACTGAAACCTCTGCCTCCCGGGTTCAAGTGATTCTCCCGCCTCAGCCTCCTGAGTAGCTAGGATTAGAGGCACGCGCCACCACGCCCAGCTAATTTTTGTATTTTTAGTACAGAGGGGGTTTCCCTATGTTGGTCAGGCTGGTTTCGAACTCCTGACCTCAAATGATCCACCCTCCTCAGCCTCCCAGAGTGCTGGGATTACAGGCATGACCCACCACGCCTGGCGTAAGTTTTAAAAAGTTTTTAATTAAAAAATAATTGCGGCCGGGCGCGGTGGCTCAAGCCTGTAATCCCAGTACTTTGGGAGGCCGAGACGGGTGGATCACGAGGTCAGGAGATCGAGACTATCCTGGCTAACACGGTGAAACCCCGTCTCTACTAAAAAATACAAAAAACTAGCCGGGCGAGGTGGCGGGCGCCTGTGGTCCCAGCTACTCGGGAGGCTGAGGCAGGAGAATGGCGTGAACCCGGGAGGCGAAGCTTGCAGTGAGCTGAGATCCGGCCACTGCACTCCAGCCTGGGCGACAGAGCAAGACTCCGTCTCAAAAAAAAAAAAAAAAAAAAAAAAAAAAAAAAAAAAAAAAAAAAAAATTATTGCATGCATTTATGGGATAAAATGTGATGTTTTGATACACATAAACACTGGGGAATGATACAACCAGGCTAATTAGCATATCCATCACCTCCAGTAGTTACCATTTCTTTGTGGTGAGAACACTTAAAATTCTCTCCTTCAGGTCTTTTGAAATATACGATACATTAGTATTAACTATAGTCACCACGCAGTGCAATAGAGCACCAGAACTTAATCCTTCTAACTGATAATCACTTTGTGCCCATTGATCAACCTCTTCCCTTTCCCTGCCCGCCCCTCCCTCCAGCCTCTGGTAACCATCATTCTACTCTCCACTTCTGTGAGTGTGACGTTTTTAGAGTCCACACATAAGTGAGGTCATGCAGAATTTTTGCTCTGTATATGCACATGTCTTATGTACAAGTAAAGAAGCTCTGCAAATTTTAAGACACCAAGGATGGGGCATTCCCACAACGAGGCAGGTGCTGGGTGCAGGAGGTAAGTCAGGGAGAGGTGTTCCAGTTCAGATTTGACTCACTGTTTCTGAAAACATGGACATGCATTACCAAACAATTGGACAAATATACGTTAAAATTTAAAAAGAACTTTCTGCAGAAAAGAAAGGAGCAGTGGGGATAAAACAGCCACATAGTCATGGGTGTTGTGCACATATTTTGTTCCAGTTGAAGCTCTGTGCTTTCTTAGCTGGTTTTCTCATGACCACTGATGTACTAAGTACAATCACACCAGAGCTGGCTGAGGTTAGACTGCAGGCTATGGGCATGGAGCAGAGCGGCAAGCTGGCCCCAGGATGTTGAATAACAGCCCTGGCCTCATCCACACAGTAAAGAACAGACCTCACATGGGATAGTTTACCATCAAGGAGTCCAGACAGAAAGGCTGTTCTAGAACCCCTCTCACTTAAAGAGCACAAATCTGAATGAATACATAGTTTTACTGTTTTACCAGTAAGGTTCTTGACACCGGATGACTTACCTTCCTATCCCCAGGCAACAGACGGTAAGTGTCCTTGAGAAGAATATCCCTTCACAGCAAATTCACATCTGTCCTTCAGCCTAGAGAGATCGGACAGAGATGAAGGCCTCACCACTAAAGACCCACTCTCCTAGCTGTTTTGGAGAGGTCACTCTTGTCTTCATCAAGTTCTGAAGTTGTCTCTTGGCATATTTCCCTCCCCTCAAATCCTTATAAAAACAGGTGTGGCTAAAGCCTGTCTTTGCTGAAAGAACACTCTCTTCCTTAATAGAAAATTCTCTGTTGAAAATGTATTTTCCCAGGCCCGGCGCGGTGGCTCACGCCTGTAATCCCAGCACTTTGACAGGCCAAGGCGGGTGGATCACATGGTCAGGAGATCAAGACCAGCCTGGCCAACATGGTGAAACCCTGTCTCTACTAAAAATACAAAAATTAGCTTGACGTGGTGGTACGTGCCTGTAATCCCAGCTACTCAGGAGGCTGACGCAGGAGACTTGCTTGAACCAGGGAGGTGGAGGTTGCGGTGAGCCAAGATCATGCCACTGCACTCTAGCCTGGCGACTAAGCGAGACTCCACCTCAAAAAAAAAAAAAAAAAAAAAAAAAGTATTTTCCTTTTCTGGCTTCTGTGGTTAGCAGTGTAATAGTAGCAAAACTGGTTCTAGACATGTGAGCATGCAGCAGGAAATCTGCAAACCGACAATGGTCACCGTGTGTACTTTTCACCCTTTCTGTGTATGCTAGACCAGAGGCCGGTGCTGGCATGCCATTCTGACACGCACTGTGAGAACAAATGCTGCATGTGTGGAAGATGGACGAGTGCTGTGTGAAGGAAGCAGGCCAAATTCCTTCTGTTTTTCTCTTCCTTCCAGTACGAGCCCCAAATATCAACTCCACAAGTGGGAAACTGTGCCTGACCAGAATGTGTAGAAAAGTGTTTGGGGAACTGTGGGAGGGGGAGAAGATAATATTGGTATAATAAAATCAAATTCGGGACTGGGCATGGTGGCTCACGCCTGTAATCCCAGCATTTGGGAGGCCAAGGTGGGTGGATCACTTGAGGTCAGCAGTTTGAGACCAGCCTAACCAACATGGTGAAACCTGTCTCTACAAAAAAATACAAAAATTAGCCAGGCATGGTGATGCCTACCTTTAGTCCCAGCTACTCCGGAGGCTAAGGTAGGAGAATGGCTTGAACTCAGGAGGTGGAGGTTGCAGTGAGCTGAGATCGTGCCACTACACTCCAGCGTAGCTGACAGAGTGAAACCCTGTCTCAAAAAACAAACAACAACAACAAAAAAAAAAAAAAAGAAAAGAAAAAAAGGAAAAAACTTGAAAAAGAACTCCATTGAAAAGAAAAACACTGGTTGCATAACTATAATAAAAATACACTATAAATATAATAAAACGCCATAGAGTCTTTGTCTAACTCTAGAGAAAAAAATTGTCATCTAAAAGACAAATTCCAGAACCAGACACCAGAAAAGTTCTCAACAAATGAATGGCTTCTTTAGAAGACAAAGAATAAGTAAGTTCAGTTGTAACTAGAAGTGAAAGGAAAGTCATCTCCAGCTACGCTTGGAGATGTTGGTCTTTTCATAGCATGGTCTTTTTGTGGCATGCAGCAGTGAGGGCAAAGAAACCATTAGGGAACTTTGAAGCCTTGGTTTGCTGCTGCGAGGGTTCTTTCTCTGGTAGCGCAGGAGCTCTGAGGCAATGGAGCTTCTGAGAGCCAGGTGGCAGGAGAAGCTCCATTTTGAAAAATGGGAAAAATGGCTCCTGTCTTGTGGTTGGCACAAGACACCACATGCATCCTTTCCACTTTAACTCAAAGTCAAATCAGATTGTTTGCTTTGTTGTTTGAAAAAATGCCCAGTTGTTAAACTTTCCTGTTGGACCGGTTTTACCAACTGCATTCCATCCTCTGGGTTTGAAAACTTGGAGGCTATTTGACCACATTTCTTCACCCCATGTCTCCAGAAGTCACCAAAATGTAGCTAAATATTTCTTGGTGGAGTTAAAGCTTTTTTTCTTTTATTTTTGCAGAAGTCTTGAAAGGTTAAAGGAACTCTACTTCTACCTTCCGTTCATTGCTAGGGTCCTCTTACCTTTGATAAGAAACCATATCACCTTTTGATTAAAATCTCCAGAGATGTGAACTCACCTCCGCCAAAGAGAAGTCCCATCATAGGTGGATAGCTCTCTGGTTTCACACATATCTTTGCATTTCACTATTTTGCTTCCCTAAGAGCTCAGTGTTGCCCCACTGAGCAAGGCCAACTCTTCTTTCTTTTGATGGTCCTTCAAATACGGGAAGTTAGTTCTCGTGTCTATGCTGTGAGCTAGTTCCAAAGTGAGTCACACCTTTCCCCAGGATTGCGGCCCCATCTGCCATTCGGATCTTCAGACTGCCAATGCCCCCTGCAATCAGACTTGCACATTGATGCTAGATTTATCTAAAAACAGCTTTTCCTTTGTGATCACTTGCTGAAACATCAACAAAGTGTTCCCATTATACAAAAACATATTTCCTGCTAAGACTTTTTTTTTCCCCTCCCACAGCCCTATGACTGGTTTATAACCTGGGTCTCTATTTCCCAATAAAGCCATCTCCTGCTCTGGTTAGGCGACCTTCACAGTAGTCCCGCCACTTACTTTGCTCATCTCTCAGCTTCTCACCGTATGCATTCCTGGGCTTCCTCATCTGGCAAGCTTTACATTGCTTTCTCCAAAATCATCATCTTTTTTTTGTAACCTTAAATATCGCTTTCTCCATAAAGCCTATCCTGAACAACATTAGCCTCAATTATGTGACATGTATTTTGAATGTGTCCTCATAAGTGAATGTCTTCGGGCAGGTTCCCCAGGAAACAAACTATGAAATGGAGATTTGCATGCAGGATGTTTGTGGGGAGTAGTCTCAAACACAAACCTGAGAGGAAGTAAAGGGAGAAGGATTGGATACAGGGTAAATTTGAAAACTGCGATGTTGTTGCAACAGAAGCTTCAGTAAAGTCATGGGGCACCCTGGAGTTGGGATTGCCTGTTGAGGCCGGGAGGCCAGACTTTCTATTGCTGTATGGACCAGTCATTAGATGTGGGCTGCCTCCTGTGAGAAGCAAAATCTTGAGCCAGCAGCTTTCTTTTGCAGAGAGCAATTTCTGGGGAGGAACTGGCTGTGAGTTCTCAGCAAGCAACACTCCCAGCAGCTGGGAAGATGAAGACAAGTGTCTCAGCTCTGAGGTGGAGTCTGGGTGGCAATCTTTGACATGAACAGTCTGCAGTTAAGAACAACCTAGCTTGTGCTTGTCTAGATGTACGAGAGCTTTAGGTGATTTTGTTGTACCTTTTGGTAAGAACCACTGTTCTAGCCCTTTGGGTGACTCATGGACCCATGGATGTTTGTGGGTGTTGTTTGCTATCAGAGGACAACATATTGAGAGGAGACAGGTAGATATAGGTCAAAATAGTTGAAAGTGGTTAAAAATTAAAATGCCATGAATATTGTATGCAGTTTGGATTTTTTTTTTTTTTTACCCTACAAATTAGGAAATTTCTACAATTTGACCGTGAGAAAAATATTTAAATGTAACCCTATAGATTCCAGATTTTAAGAATTGATCAGTTAATTTTATTAGTAGTATTACTACATGTGGTATTTAACAGCAGATTACATACAGAAAAAATACACAGATCCTAAGTGTACAGCTTGATAAATTTTCACTTAGTGAATAAACCCGTATATCCAGTGTGCAGATCAAGAATGAGAAATTTACCTTATCTGACAAGTGTTCATGTACCTCCTTGCAGTTTCCCCAGCTGCAGTGCAGAGTAACCTCTCTCCTGACCTCCTGCACCGTAGGTTAGTTTGCTCCCTCTTGATGTTCATGTACATGGATTATACAGTGTGTAACTTTCACAAACTTGTGTTCAACATTATGAATGTGAGTCAATCATGTTGTTATGCAGTTTTAATCCATTCATTCTCCACAATGTATTTTCTGTTCTACTATAGATGGACATTTGGCTGTTTCGAATTTGGGGATATTATGATTAGTGAGGCCACGGACATTCTTTTACCTATCTTTTAGTCAATACGTAAATGCACTTCTTTTGTTTATATATCTAGGAATACAATTGCCGAACTATACATATAGAAATGTTCCTTGACTTACAATGGAATTATGTCCCAATAAACCCATTGTAAGTTGAAAATACTATTAAATTGAAAATACATTTAATACACTTAATCTACAGAACACCATAGCCTAGCCTAGCCTACCTTAAATGTGCTCAGAAAAACTTACATTAGCCTACAGCAGGTCAAAATCATCTGGCAATGCAGTACACCACATAGTATCAGTTGGTTATCCTTATGATTATGTGACTGACTGGGAGCTGTTGCTCCCTGCACTGCCCAGAATCATCAGAGAGTACTGTCCTGCATATCGCTAGCCCAGGAAAATATCAAAATTCAAAGTATGTTTCCAGCTGGGTGGAAATGACACTGATAATCCCAGCACTTTTGGAGGCTGAGGTGGGCAGATCACCTGAGGTCAGGAGTTCAAGACCAGCCTGACCAACATGGAGAAACTGTACTTCTAAAAACCTCATCTAAAGATTAGCCAGGCATGGTGGCGGGCACACGTAATCCCAGCTACTAGGGAGGCTGAGGCAGGAGAATCACTTGAACCCAGGAGATGGAAGTTGCAGTAGCCGAGATCATGCCGTTGGACTCCAGCCTGGGCTACAGAGCGAGACTCCATCTCAAAACAAAATAAAATAAAACAAAAATATGACTTCTACTGTATAACTTTTGCACCATTGTAAAGTTTAAAAATCGTAAGTTGAATCATCACAAGTCAAGGACCATCTGCACATATGTTTAGCTTTTCTAGATACTGTCAAACAGCTTTCCAAAGTGGTAGTACCAGTTTACCTGCCCACCAGAAGAGTATGAGAGTTCTAACTGCTTCACGGTCTTGCCAACATGTGCTTTTATCTGTTTCTCTCATTTTGGCTATTTTGGTGTATATGTAGTAGTATTACATTGTGGTTTTAATGTGAATTTCCCTGATGACTAATGAAGCTGAACATTCTTTTAATGCATATTGAGCATTTCCTCCAAAAAACTGTTTAACTCTTTTTTTTTTTTCTTTTTTTTTTCGAGATGGGGTCTTGCCCTGTTACCCAGCCTGGAGTGCAGTGGTGTGATCATGGTTCACTGCAGCCTCAATCTCCTGGGCTCAGGTGATCCTCCCACCTCAGCCTCCCAAGTAGCTGGTACTACAGGCATGCACAACCACACCTGGCTAATTTTTGTATATTTTATAGAGACAGGGTTTTGCCATGTTGCCCAGACTGGTCTTGAACTCCTGGGCTCAAGCAATCCACCTACCTCAATTTCCCAAAATGTTGGGATTATAGGCATAAGCCAACATGCCCGGGCTGCTTAAGTCCTTTGCCCATTTTTCTATTGGGTTGTCTGAGCTGAGCAAAGGCTTTTATATGATATGATGGCACGGATTTATATTTATTAACATATAAAGATGCTCATAATACTGGAAGAGAAAGTAAAAATTACAATGGCTCTAACACAGCTTGCTTAATATAATCATATTGTCTTAGTCAATTTTTTGCTGCTGTAACAAAATACCACAGATTGGGTAATTTATAAAGAAACATACGTTATTCATCTCATGGTTCTGGAGGCTGGGAAATCCAAGAGCATGGTGTTGGCATCTGGTGAGGCCTCCTTGCTATGTCATAACATGTCAGAGATCATCATATGACATGAAAAAAGTGGGCATAGCAGCTCAAGTGTCTCTTCTTCTAATAAAACCACCAGTTCCATCATCTAATAACCTTATCTAATCCTAATTATCTCCTAAGGATGCCACCTCCAATCAGTGTATAAATTTGGGAATTCAGTTTCCAATACATGAAATTTCGGGGACATATTCAAACCTTACACATGTTTTTATTTACAATTATATAAACTTGAAGGATAATACACTAAAATATGATCCATAACTCTCTCTGATTGGGAAGATTATGAATAGTTTTAACTTTCTACTTTCTAGCTACCCTTACTTGTTTTGTCTTCATTTGTTTTAATAACAAGCATGGATTACTTTTATAATCTGGAAAAACAATAAAACGTTTTATTTTGAAACAAACAATCAAAACTCAAAATGAAACAAAACCTTCTCAGTATGTACTGGTTTGGCTTAGCCATCAGCCCTGTCCCATCTGGAGCACCAAGAGACACTGAGGAAAAGTGTGCTCTCTGGGCATGTTTTGAAAGTTTGAGTTAGGAGAAGAGAGTGTAAAAATGAAGAATTGCTTTTATTGCACTATAGCCATGTGCTCCCTCCCACCCCGCTGAGCCTGGAAGATGATCAGGGCCATAAAGACTGGCTAATTACTTAAATTGCCTCTTCTTTGTGGGAGTGAACTTTCTCAGTGCAATCGACTGGGCTTATTTGGTCTGATGACTGGAGTCCTGCTGTTAGCTAGGGTGAGGAAAGCACATTATTACAGTGTGTAAGTATAATGCTTTTGTTTACATTTCACAAGGCAAACAGAGTGACTTCCAGTCTTGTGTAACCTGGAGTTCTACCAGAACCAGGGCTAGGAAGCCCGTGATACTTCCCTCTGTTTCCCATTTTGTTCTATTTGGTCCTACTAACCCATAAACCAAAAACTAGTATGAAACCACCCTACCCATTAATATACAACTTCTAAAAATTTTTGAAGCAATTTTAAATTTCTAGAAAAGTTGCAAGTGTAGTACAAAGAACATTTATCCCCTGGACCGCTTGAGAGGAAGTTGTCCCCATGATTCTCCATCACTCCAAATACTTTAATATTTTCCACAAAGAGGGGTATTCTTTTACATAACGAGAATACAACCACTAAAATTGGGAAGTTGACACTGAAACATTAATACCATCCATATTCATATTTCTTCAGCTTTCCCATATAATGTCTCTTATAGAAAAAAATCCAGTACAGAAGTATGTGTTGCATTAAATAACTGAGTTTTTGATGACTGTGTTGAAAACTTGCATCTCTTTAAAATCTGAGCAGTCTTTGGCCAGGGCTTCTTGTCTCTGTCCCAGGAAGACTTCCTCCCTCTCCTCTACCACCCACAGGAAGGTGCTATGGATTCTTGGTCTTGAGGGGCACAGACACAGGAAGAGTGCTGATGTTGCAAAAAGGAAGGGCAGGCTTGGCATGGGGAAGCAGGGTGGAGACAGGGATGTGGGGCACAGAATCCTCCCATGATGGGGATAGTACCCAGGAAATGTCAACTAAGCCCCATATAAAATTCTCCATCTGCCTTTTAATTTTTTCTCTGTATCTCTTCTATTGTCTTCCTTTTTCCTATTCCTTCTACTTTCTTCTTCATGCCTTTCTCATTTTCAAACTCTCGCATCGTTCTCATGTACTCCTCCTCTGCTTCTTAGACATTTCTTTTTTCTTTTTTTGAGACAGAGTTTTCGCCTTGTTGCCCAGGCTGGAGTGCAGTGGCACGATCTCAGCTCACTGCAACCTCTGCCTCCAGGGTTCAAGCTTTTCTCCTGCCTCAGCCTCCTGAGTAGCTGGGATTACAGGTGTGCATCACCACGCCCAGCTAATTTTTTGTATTTTTATTACTGACAGGGTTTCATCATGTTGGCCAGGCTGGTCTCGAACTCCTGACCTCAGGTGATCCACCCGCCTTGGCCTCCCAAAGTGCAGGGATTACAGGCGTGAGCCACCACGCCTGGCCTCCATTTACAATCGCTATAAAAAAATAACCTAAGAATACATCTAACCAAAGAGGTGAAAGTTCTCTACAAGGAGAACTACAAAACACTAAAAACACTACTGAAAGAAATCATAGGTGTCACAAAAAAATGGAAAAGCATTCCATGTTCATGGATCAGAGTTAATATCTTTTTTTTTTTTTTTTTTTTTTTTTTTTTTTTTTTTTTTTTTTGAGACAGAGTCTCACTCTGTTGCCCAGGCTGGAGTACAGGGACATGATCTTGGCTCACTGCAACCTCTGCCTCCCAGGTTCAAGTGATTCTCGTGCCTCAGCCTCTCGAGTAGCTGGGATTACAAGCATGCACTACCGCACCCCGATAATTTTTGTAATTTTAGTAGAGATGAGGTTTCACCATGTTGGCCAGGCTGGTCTTGAACTTCTGAGCTCAAGTCATCTGCCTGCCTTAGCCTCCCAAACTACTGAGATTATAGATGTGAGCCACTGCACCTGGCCAGTAAATTGATTTTTGATAAAGGTGCCATGAACACACAATGGGCAAAAGACAGTCTTTTTAATAAATGGTGTTGGGAAAACTGGATAGCCACACGCATAAGATTGAAACTAGATCCTTATCTCTCTCCTTATTTAAAAAAAACCAACTCTAAGTGGATTAAAGCCTTAAATTTAAGCCTCCAAAACTATGAAACTGTTAGAAGAAAACACAGGGGGAAGCTCTGTAACCTTGGTCTGGGCAATAATTTACCTCAAAAGCACAGGCAACGAAAGCAAAAAATGTGCAAATGGGATTACATCAAACTGAAGAGCTTTTGCACAGCAAAGGAAACAGTGGTGTTAAGAGACAGCCTACAGAATGGGAGAACATATTTGCAAACTATGTATTTTATTTTATTTTATTCTTTTGAGACGGAGTTTCACCCTTGTCCCCCAGGCTGGAGTGCAATGGCATAATCTTGGCTCACTGCAGCATCCGCCTCCTGGGTTCAAGCGAATCTCCTGCCTCAACCTTCCGAGTAGTGGGGATTACATGTGCGTGCCGCCATGCCCAGCTAATTTTTGTATTTCTAATAGAGACGGGGTTTCACCATGTTGGCCAGGCTGGTCTCAAACTCCTGACTTCAGGTGATCCACTTGCCTCGGCCTCCCAAAATGCTAGGATTACATGTGCGAGTCACCACGCTCTGCCAAACTATATATTTCATAAGAGATTAATGTCCAAAATACGTAAGGAACTCAAGCAACTCAACAGCAAAAACAGATAACTTGATTTTAAAATTCAGCAAGAGATCTCATAGACATTTTGCAAAGAAGATATACAAATAGCCAACAGGTACATGGAAAAAAAAAATGCTCAGCATCACTCATCATCAGAGAGATCACTTCTTGGCCTTTTGGCTAAGATCAAGTAATCAGATAATGCAAATGAAAACTGCAATGAGATATTACCTCACTCCAGCTAGAATGACTTTTATCAAAAAGACAAAAGATAACAAGCGATGGAAAGGATATGGAAAAGGGATCCATTACATACCATTAGTGGGAATAGAAATCAGTCTAGCCATTATGAAAAACATTATGGAGGTTCCTGAAAAATTAAAAACACTACTACCAGATGATCTAACAATCCCACTACTGGGTATGTAACCAGAATAAATCAATGTGTTAAACAGATATCTGCACTCCTGTGTTTACAGCAACACTATTCACAATAGCCAAGATAATGCAATCAATCTAAGTGTCTATCAACAGATGCATGGATAAACAGAATGTGCTCTATATATACAATGGAATACTACTTAGCCATTAAAAAACATTGAAATACTGTCATTTATGACAAATAAAAGGGAAATAAAACTTTAAAAATTAAAAACCAAATATGTATCTCATGAAGGCATGCATTGTAGACTTTCTTTCTTTTTTGTAGTTCCACAGATATGTCTGTTCCAACTCTGCTCCTCAGGCTCCATAGGTGTGTGTTTTCTAGAAGATTCTGTCCTGTCTTGCTTGTTCTTAACACTCACTGTCATGATGATCTCTCTCACTCCCATGATTTCAACTCTGTGGATGATTCCCAAATGTATCTCCTTCAAACTGACATTAGTCTGATCTCCGGGGTTGCATTTCCAGGTGCCTATCAGATACCTTAAACTCAACCAAACTTGTTAGTGATATTTTATACCCTCCTTAGAGCAGCTCAGTCTACTGACTTCTGATGCGAAAACTCATGCTTTTTTATTCCTTCCTGTCTTTTCCGGTGCTCTTCCAAGCTTTAGTAATTGTCAGTTATTTCTTTGAAATGTTATTTTTATCTTTTTGGGTTCATTCCCACATCATTTGTTTCTACAGTATTTAATAAACATATATTAATTTTTCTATTTCTCTTCTAGTACTTTTTCATTTTTAATTTATTTTAGTAGCTTTATGGAGATACAATTTACATGCACACAATTCACCCAAGATAAATGCACAGTTTAATTACTTTTGTAAATGTAGAGAGTGATGCAACCATCAACACCATCTAGTTTTATACATTTTCTTCAACTCATAAAATGCCCTTGTATCCATTTGCAGTTCTTTCTCATGCTCACCTTCAGCCTCAGGCAACCACTGATCTGCTTTTTATTTCTATAGATTTGCTTTTTCTAGAAATTTTATACAATTGGAACTGTACAATATGTAGCCTTCTGTGTCTGTTTTTTTTTTTTTTTCATGTAGCACAATGCATTTGAAGTTTATTCGTGTGGAAATATCAGTAGTTTGTTTCTTTTGTATTGCTGAGTAGCATTCCATTGTACAGATCTACTACATTTACTTTATCTATGCACCAGTTAATGAATATTTGAATTACTTTCAGTTTTTACTTTTTATGAATAATGTGGCTTCAAACACTCCCATGTACATTTTTAGGTAGACATACACCTTCAGTTCTCTTCATAGATACTTAGGAGTGAAATTGATGGATGATTTCTTAAGTATAGGTACAGGTTTAACTTTTTAACACACTTCCAAACTATTTTCCAAAGTGACTATGCCATTTTAAAATCTTACCAACACATACTTGTCAATACTTGGTACTGTCAATCTCTTAATTATAGGCATTTTAGTGGGTATGAACTGAGTGTATGTTATTGTGGTTTTAGTTGCATTTCCCTAATGATTAATTATTTTGAACATTTTTCATGTGTTTGTTAGCCATTCATATATCTTCTTAGGTGATATGTCTACTAAAATCCTTTACACATTTTTAATTAGCTTCAAACTATTGAGCTGTACAAATTCTTTGCATTATCTGTATATAAATCCTTGATCAAATAAATAATTTGCAAATATTTTCTCCAAGTGTATAGTTTATCTGTTTACTTTCTTAATACTATCTTTTGAAGAACTAAAGTTTTAAATTTTGTTGAAGTATAATATATCAATATTTTCTTTTATGAATCATATTTTTGATGTCAAATCTAAAAATCTTTTTTTGCCTAATTCAAGGTCACAAAGATTTTTCTTCTATCTTTTAAAGAAGTTTTATAGTTTTAGTTCTTACATTGAAGCTTATGGTCCATTTAAATTAATTTTTGTGTATCTCTGCTGGTGGGAATGTAAATTAGTACAACCTCTATGGAAAACAGTATGGAGATTTCTTAAAAAACTGAAAGTAGAGCTACCTTTCGATCCAACAATCCCACTTCTGAGTATCAACCCAAAGGAAAAAAAGTCATTATAAAAAAGACACCTGCATGCATATATTCACTGCAGCACAATTCACAACTGCAAAGATAAGGAACTAACCTAAGTGCTCATTGACCAATAAGTGGATAAGGAAAAAAAGGTATATATACACCATGAATACTACTCAGCCATAAACAAGAATCAAATAATGTCTTCTGTAGCAACTTTGATGAAGTAACTCAGGAATAAGAAGCCAAATATTGCATGTTATCACTTACAAGTGGTGGCTAAGCTATGGGTATGCAAAGGCATACAGAGTGATATAATGGACTCTGAAGACTCAGAAGGGGGAGGGTAGGAGGGAGGGCAAGTGATAAAAAGCTACATATTGGGTACAACAGGTGACAGTTGCACTAAAATCTCAGACTTCATCACTATACAATTCATCCATGCAACTATTGAAAATTTCAACTATTGAAATAAAAAATAGTAAATAAAAATACAAATAAAAAAGGCAAAAAATAATACGTTTCTGTATGGTGTGAGATAAAGGCCTAAAGTCATTTATTTTATAGCAATTCAATTCTGTAAGTATATTAGTCCATTCTTACGCTGCTAATAAAGACATACCCAAGATTAGGTAATTTATAATGGAAAGAGATTTAATTTACTCACAGTTCAGCATGGCTGGGGATGCCTCAGGAAACTTACAATCATGGTAGAAGGGGAAGCAAACACGTCCCTCTTCACATGGTGGCAGCAAGGAGAAGCGCAGAGCACAAGGGGGAAAGGGCCCTTAAAAACCACCAGATCTCATGAGAACTCACTCACTATCATGAGATCAGCATGAGGGTAACCACCCCATGATTAAATTACCTCCCACCGGGTCCCTCCCATGACACATGGGGATTATGAAAGCTATAATTCAAGATGAAATTTGTGTGGGGACACAGCCAAACCATATTAATAAACATTATCTGTTGAAAAAAAAAACCTGTCTTTTCTACAGGTATTGCCTTTGTACCCTTGACAAAAATCAATTGTCCATAAATGTAAAGGTTTATTTTTGTACTCTATTCTGTTCCATTGACCAACATGTCTGTCCTTATGCCAGTACCACCCTGAATTGATTACTCTAGTTTTACAGTAAATTTTGAAATGAAGTAATATGAATTGTGGGGTTTTTTTGAAACTTACATTGGCTAGTCTAGATCCTTTGCATCTTAATATATATTTTGAAATCAACTTGCTAATTTCTACAAAATCCTAACTGGAATTTTGGTAGGGATTGCATTTGAATTTGTAGATAAATTTGGTTAGAATTGCCATCTCAACAACACTGAGTTTTCCAACCCAGGAACATAACACGTTTCTCCATTTATTTGTATCTTCACAAAATATTGTTTCAAAGTTCTCAGTGTATGAGTCTTACACTTCTTTTGTTAATATTTTCCCAAGTGTTTTATTATTTTTTATTGTATTGTGAGTGCAATTTTTTCCTTAATATCATTTTAGATTGTTCATTGCTAGCATATAAAAATACAATTGATTTTTTATATTGGTTTTATATCCTGCAACCTTTCTAACCTTACTCATTAGCTCTAGCAGGTTTTTAAAAATAGATTCCACCAGATTTTCTACACACATCTTCTGTGATTAAGGACAGTTTTATTTCTTTTTTTCCCAGTCTGGACGCCTTCTATTATTTTTTTCTGGCCTATTCCTGGCTGTAACCTTCAGTAAAATTTTCAATAGAAGTGTTAAGAATGGACATGCTTGTCTTGTTTCTGATCTCTTGGGTCTTTCACCGTCAAATATCACACAGGTATAGGTTTCTTGAGAAAAGCTCTTTATAAGGGTGAAGAAGTTCTGCTTTTTTCTACTTTGTGGAAAGTTCTTTTTATTTTATCATGGATTTTGTCAAATGATTTTCCTGTATCTATTGAGATGATCATGTGATTTTTATTCTTTATTCTATTAATATGGTATGCAATATTAATATATTTTCAGATACTAATCTAACCTTACTTTCCTGAGCTAATTCCCACTTTGTCATGGGGTGTACTTAAAAATATATGTTTATATATTCAGTTTGCTAGTATTATGTTTTAAGAGGTTTTGCATCTATTTTTATGCGAGATTTTAGTCGATAGCTTTTCCTACTTCCGATATCTTTGTATTGTGTTGGTATCTGGGTAACGACACTGGTCGTCAAATGAGTTGGGAAATATTTCCTCCTCACATATTGATATGGGTTGAATTGTGCCCTCCTCCCCAAATGTAGATGTTAAAATGCTAAGCGCCAGAGCCTCTGAATGTGCTCTTATTTGGGGATAAGATTTTTATAGAGGTAATCAAGTTAAAATGAGGTCTTTAGGGTAGGTCCCAATCTGATACGACCGGTGTGCTTGTAAGATGGGGAAATTTGGACACGGACACAGAGGGAAGACAATGTAAAGACAGGCAGAAGATGACACTGCAAGCCAATGAAACAGGCCTGGAACAGACCCTTCCCTCACAGTCCCTGGAAGGAACCAGCCTACCCACACTTTGGTCTTGGACTTGTAGCCTCTAGAACTGTGAGACAATAAATTTCCGTAGTTTAAGCCACATAGTGCGGTACTTTGTTATGGCAGCCCTCATAAACAAGTACACCGATTTTCTGAAGAGTTTGTGTAGGATTGGCAAGATTTCTTCCTTAAATATTAGATACGATTTACCAGTAAAGTCATCTGGGCCTAGACTTTTTTTTTTTTTGTGGGAAGATTTTAAGTTTCTAATTCAATTTCTTATTTGTTATCAGTCTCTTCATATTTTAAATTTCTGACTGAGTCAGTTTTGGTAATTTTTGTCTTTCTTGGAATTAATACATTTCATCAACGTTGTATAATTTGCTGGCATAAAGTGGTTCATAATATTCCCTTAAAATTCTTTCTGTAGGGTCAGTAGTTACATTCTCTTTTCATTCTTGATTTTGGTAATGTATGTCTTATTTCTTTTCTTCTTTGTCAGTCTAGCAAAAATTTTATCAATTATATTTCTCTTTTCAAATAACCAGCTTTTGACTTTCTTCCTTATTGTTTTTATTTTATTGATTTGTATTTTGATCGCTATTGTTTCCTTCCATTTACTTTGGGTATATTTTGCCCTTCTTTTTCTACCTTTTTGAAGTGAAAGATTAGATTATGGATTATAGATCTTTCTTCCTTCTAATTTAAGCATTTAAAGCTATAAACTTTCTTCCAGGCCTTGCATTAGCTACCCTCATAAATTTCAGTTCATTCAGTTTGAAATATTTTCTAATTAACCTTATGATTTTTTCTTTGACCCGTGGTTATTCAATGATTTATTTATTTATTAATTATTTTATTTTTTCAGGGGATGGCGTTTTGCTCTTGTCGCCTAGGCAGGAGTGCAATGGCACGATCTCGGCTCACTGCAACATCCACCTCCCAGGTTCAAGCGATTCTTCTGCCTCAGCCACCTGAGTAGCTGCGACTACAGGCGCGTGCCACCATGCCGGCTAATTTTTGTATTTTTAGTAGATATGGGGTTTCACAGATGGAGTCTCACTCTGTCACCCAGGCTGGAGTACAGTGGCTCGATATCAACTCACTGCAACCTCTGCCTCCCAGGTTCAAGTAATTCTCCTGCCTCAGCCTCCTAAGTGGCTGCGACTACAGGTGTGTGCCACCATGCCGGCTAATTTTTGTATTTTTAGTAGATATGGGGTTTCACCATGTTAGCCAGGCTGGTCTTGAGCTCCTGACCTTAGGTAATCTACCCGCCTCAGCCTCCCAAATTGTTGGTATTACAGGCGTGAGCCACCACTCCTGGCCTCCACGGTTATTCAGAAGTATGTTTTTCAAATGTTTGAGGGTTTACCAAATTTCTTTCTGTTGTTAATTTTCAATTTAGTTCCATCAGGGTTGGAGGACATACTTCAGATGACTTCGGTCCTTTTAAGTTTATTGAGACTAGTTTTGTGATCCAGCTAGGGCTCTATCCTGGAAAATGTTCCATGTGGACGTGAAAGGATTATGTTCCCTGCTGTTGGGTGGGAGCATTCTATATGTTACTTGGGTCAAGTTGTTTGACAGTTGTGCAAGATTTATATATCCTTATTCATTTTATGTCTAGCCATTCTATTAGTTGCTTAGAGAAGGGACTTGAAATTTCAGATTATAATTACTAAATTGCCCATTTCTCCTCTCCGTTCTGTCAGTGTTTGCTGCCTGTATGTGTTATTCAATGCCTATGTCTTTACAATTGTTTTATCTTTCTGATGTTTTGATACTTTTATCATTATGAAATGTTGTTGCTATTTATCCCTAGCAATATTTCTTGTTTTAAATTCTATTTTTTTTCTGATATTAACATAGGTATTTAAACTTCCTTATGGTAACATTTTGTATGATTTATATATATTTTCTCCATTCTTTTTTATTTTTATTTTTTGACAGAGTCTCTCTCTGTCGCCAGGCTGGAGTGCACCGGTACGATCTCTGCTCACTGCAACCTCCGCCTCCCAGGTTCAAGCGATTCTCTTGCTGCAGCCTCCTGAGTAGTGGGGATTACAGGTGTGCACCACCATGACTAGCTAATTTTGGTATTTTTAGTAGAGTTGGGGTTTCACCATGTTGGCCAGGCTGGTCTCGAACTCCCGACTTCAAGCGATCCCTCCACCTGGGCCTCCCAAAATGCGGGGATTACAGGCATGAGCCAGCCGTATTTTCCCCATTCTTTTACTTTGTAACTACTTGTGTCTTTGAATTAAAAGTGCTTTTCTTGAAGACAGCTTATGTAGTTCTGCGTCAATTAACAACGGGGATATGTTTTGAGAAATGTACCTTTCCAGAAACCTAGATGGTTAGTGATCCTAGGCTACAAACCTGTACAGCATGTCACTGTACTCAACACTGCAGGAAGCTGTAACATAATCATATCATAACTACTTGGGTATATAAGCATTTCTAAATATAGAAGAGATACAGTAAAAATATGATATAAAAGATAAAAAATGTAACACCTGTATAGTGAGCTTACCATGAATGGAACTTGTAGGACTAGAAGTTGCTATGGGTGAGTCAGTGAGTGAAGGTGATTGAATGTGAATGCCTAGGACATTACTGTACCCTATTGCAGACTTCATACACGCTGTACACTTAGGCTACACTCAATGTATTAAAAAATAGTTTTCTTTCTTCAATAATAAAATAACCTTAGCATAATATAATTTTTACTTTATACTTTTTTTTTTTTTTTTTTTTTTCAAGACAGAGTCTAGCTCTGTTGCCAGGCTGGAGTGCAGTGGTACAATCTTGGCTCACTGCAACCTCCGCCTCCTGGGTTCAAGTGATTCTCTTGCCTCAGCCTCCCGAGTAGCTGGGATTACTGGCACGTGCTGCCACGCCCAGCTAATTTTTGTATTTTTAGTAGAGACAGGGTTTCACCATGTTGGCCAGGATGGTCTCAATCTCCTGACCTTGTGATCCACCGACCTCAGCCTCCCAAAGTGCTGGGATTACAGGCATGGGCCACGGCGCCCAGCCTATACCCTTTTTAATATTTTAACTTTTTGACTTTTTTTTTTTAATAACACTTAGCTTAAAGCACATATTGTACAGCTGTACAAAAGTATTCTCTTTCTTTATATCCTTATTCCATTTTTTAATTTTTAAAATTTGTAATTTTTTTCCTACTTTTCCAACTTCTTTGTTAAAAATGAAGAGACAAACACACACATTAGTCTGGGGCTCTACAGGGAGGGTCAGGATCATCAATATCACTGTTTCCCACCTCCACATCTTGTCCCACTGGAAGGTCTTCAGAGTCAGTAACATGGACAGAGCTGTCACTTCCTATGATAAAAATAATTTCTTCGGAAATATCTCCTGAAGGACCTGCCTGAGGCTGCTTTACAGTTAACTTAAAAAAAAAAAGTAGGTGTGCACCCTAAAATAACAAAACAACAAAAAAGTATAGTACAGTATATATATAAACCAGTAGCATAGTCAGTTATTATCATTATCAGGTATTAGAGACTGCACTATAATTATGTGGGCTATACTTTTGTATGACTGGTAGTAGATGTGTTTACAGCAGCATCACCACAGACTCGAGTAATGCTTTGTGCTGCAACATTACCACAGATATGATGTCACTAGGCAATAGAAATTGTTTAGCTTCTTTATAATCCTATGGGGCCACCATCCTATATGCGGCCTGTCATTGACTGAAATGTCATGATGTCGCACATGACTGTAGTTGGAACTTGCTTTTTTGTACATGTTGATAATGACTGCCTTTTGACTGTAGCGTTTAATCCATTACATTTAATTATTGATATGATTAGATTTACATCTGCCATTTTACTATTTGTTTTTGTATGTCGCATGTCTTTTTTCCCCATCCTATTTTGCTGCCTTCTCTTGTGTTAAACACATCTTTTTTTTTTTTTAGGTGAGACATTTTAAGTCCTAAGTTATTTTATTAACTATTTTGAAATTTAATTTTCTTTGTGGTTACTCTAGGGATTATAATATATATCTTATCACAATCTACTTTAGCTTAATACTGGGAATTTTGAAAAATTTAACAACTTTGTTGTAATATAGCTCCATTTCCCCATTCTTTGTGCCATTAATGCCATATTTATTATACCTATATATGCCATAAATCCAACAGAACAGTGATATACTTATTGCCTTATGCAATCATATAATATTTTTAAAAACATTTTAAACTATTTTATATTAACAAATGTATATATATTTATATGTCATATGAACTTATATATATCTATAAAGATACATTTAAACAGAACATTTAAAACAAACTCAAATTAAAAAAGAGAAAAAAACCTGTTCATACAGCCTTTTATGTTAACCCACATATTTATCATTTCCATTGCTTTTCATTTCTTTCTGTGGATTCATTTTCTGGTATTATTTTCTTTTAACCTGAAAGTCTTCCTTTAGTATTTCTTACGGGACAGTTCTGCTAGCTACAGATTCTGTTTTTGTTCATCTTTCTTTTGAGGCAGAATCTTGCTCTGTCTCCCAGGCTGGAGTGCAGTGGCACGATCTTGGCTCACTGCAACCTCCACCTCTGGAGTTCAAGTGATTCTTGTGCCTCAGCCTCCAGCGTAGCTGGGACTACAGGTGACCGCCACCACGCCTGGCTAATTTTTGTATTTTTTGTAGAGATAGGGTTTCACCATGTTGGCCAGGCTGATCTCAAACTCCTGAGCTCAAGTGATCCACCTGCCTCGGCCTCCCAAAGTGCTAGGATTACAGGCATGAGCTGCCGTGCCCGGCCTGTTTTTGTATATCTTTGAATGAATTTATTTTACCTTCATTTTTGAAAAATATTTTGCAGGACATATTGGTTGACACTTTTTTCTTTGAGTCTTTTGAATATGTTGTTCTACTGCCTTTTGGCCTCCACTGATTCTGATGGAAACTCAGCTGTTAAATATGTTGTTGTTCTTCTGTACGTGGGAGTTATATTTCTCTTACTGCATTCAAGATTTTTAAATTGTCTTTGGCTTTTAGCAATTTAACTATGATGTGCAAATCTCTTTGTGTTTTTCTTATTTGGGTTTGTGGGGCTTCTTGAACCTGCTGATTAATGTTTTTCAGCATAGTTAGGAAGTTTTCAGGGCATTATTTCTTCAAAAAAATTTGTTTAACCTTTTTTCTGCTCTCCTTCCCTTTAGGACTCCTATTATACGTATGTTTGTATGCTTGATGTTGTCCCAGAGGTCTCTGAGGCTCTGTTCATTTTTCTCCATGTTCTTCAGAAAGGATAATTTCTTTCTTTCTTTTTTATCTTTTCTTTTTTTTTTTTGAGGTAGAGTTTTGCTCTTCTTGTCCAGGCTGTGGTAGTGCAGTGACGCTATCTTGGCTCACTACAACCTCCGCCTCATAAGTTCAAGTGATTCTCCTGCCTCAGCCTCCTAAGTAGCTGGGATTACAGGCGCCCGCTACCATCCTCGCTAATTTTTGTATTTTTATTAGAGATGGGGTTTCATCATGTTGGCCAGGCTGGTCTCGAACTCCTGACCTCAGGTGATCCACCCACTTTGACCTCCCAAACTGCAGGGATTACAGACATAAGCCACCTCACCTGGCTGCAGAAATGATAATTTCTACTGGTCTATCTATATCTATAGATGTGAGATGACAGGAGAAAATAATCAGTGAGTTCAGACTTCTGCTGTTCTTATTGACATTTGGGCAGATTTCATGAATATACCCTTTTTAGTTTATAATTTGCTTTTGGTTGATTTCCAGTCCTAAAATGCTTGTTTAAACAGTTTTATACTTATTTTTAAAATGAAACACTTCGTGAATTTGTGTGTCATCCTCGTGCAGGGGCCATGCTGATCTTCTCTGTATCGTTCCAATTTTAGTTCATGTGCTGCGGAAGTGAGCAAAACAACTTTTTACTTTTATATTTGTTTTGTGGGGAGAGGGTTTGTCCACCTTTTTCGGCTGCTCTAACTTGAAGTATCATCTCTGGTATGTTTATAGTTTTTTTTTTAATGTTTACATTTTGGAGTTTTAATTTTGTTTATTCAGTAGCTTGAGATAGGGATCTAACTTTACTTTTCTTCCAAATGAATAGATAATTTACCAAACAACTTCTGGCTGACTGACTGCATCCCCAGCTTCAGTCTGTTTGTGTATATAATTTTTGGATGAGACTAATGTTCGAGTGTGTGTGTATGTTGGTGCAGCTGTGGAAGAAAACGAATGGCACATAGGTCCTTAAAATAAAATGAATCACCTCGAAATGTTAAGATAGAACGGAAGCATCTGTATGCAATGGGTGAGATTAATCTGCGGAAGACATCTCGGAAATGACCAGTGTTTAGACTGTTATTTGTGATGGTGTTGTGTCTGACTTTGAGCCATTCATGACTCTACATACTTGTTTTTATATCCTGTCTACATCTTTTCCTGTATCTAATCTTGGTCCAACATTTTGATTTTAGCTTTTCTGCTATTTTTGTACACTTGGCAACAACGTGGGACCCTCATTTAAAAGTGCAAGCAACCTTATAAAAGAGACTCCGGAAAGATTCCTCACCCCCTTTATCATGTGAAGACCCAGAAAAAGACAGCCATCTATGATCCAGGAAGCAGACCCTCACCAGACTCCAGATTTACCAATGCCTTGACTTTGTACTTCCAGCCTCTAGGACCATGAGTAACTAATCTCTGCCTATGGCATTTTGTTATAGCAGCTTGAACAGACTAAAACAATCACTTATGTATGAGGAAAATTAACTTTTGGCAAGTTATTTTTATGGCAGTTAACCCTCACTCAAGGATATTCAGCAAGTAATTGTAGAAGGAGACAGGAACCCACCTCTGTCTGCAACAGTTCTGAAAAAAATCACTTAAACACCATAGTTCCACAGGAGGATGCATCCTGAAAGAGAAATGGGCTTCATTTTAGGTAGGTAAGTCAATCTCCATAGTAATTAGAGACAAAGTACATAAAGCACATCATATGACATAGGACTCAACAAATGGTAGTTGTCAGTATGATCATTGTTATAATCATTCTATGATTGTTATTTTGTGATACAACTAAAATAAAAAAAATTTAAGGATACCAGCCACCCCTAAATGAAATGTTAGGGTGAAATTCCAGACTCCGACAAGCCAAGGCCCAGACAGAACCATAATGCAAGGTCCCCTTACATGGCACTACTATGCTGAGAGCTCGGCCCTGCCTGGAAGGGTCACCTACCTTATCAGTTGCACTATCACTGTAGCTAGCTACCTCATGCTGGGGAGTGTTTCTATGGTGTACAATAGGCCTGCTGAGAGAAAGACTCTTTGATGCTATTTATTTGGGCTGAGATAGGTCTATGGCTGCCTACATGGGCAGCATTTCAGGGGTAGCACACAGGCTTCGAGATCTGGATCTAGCCCTACTCATGTCCTAGCTGCGTGAGCTTAGCAAGTTGCTTTATCCCTCAGAGACCCCGGGTCTCTTATCTATAAAACAGGGTTGATGATACTTTGCAGGGTTTTTGTGAAAATTGGAGATAATATGTAGGAAGTATTCAGTACACCCTAAGTGCTATATAATGGTATCATTTAAACACTTCAACAGCATCCATTAATGACCCCTATCTTGGAGGTTTTACTTGAGGATTCAACGAAAAAAATATGTACCTAGTACATAATAGACCCTTAATAATTGGTTAGACTATTATGTAAATTTCAAGGAATACAGTTATCGAATGGACTTCTTTAAGTGTAATTCTCAATTTGTAGTTAAGAGGTTTGGGTCTTGGATCTAGAGCTAATTAGCTGTGTACTCTTAAGCAATATCACTCTGAGTCTGTTTCCTCACTCGAAAGTTACATATTTGCAGAAATGAGAAGCCAAGACGTCTCTTTTTATAAGTTGAAAAGGAAACTTTTTCACAGTTAGCAAGGAAGGAGCTTTGGAATACTAGGGAACATTCGAGAAGCCTGGCTTAACACTACTAAGTTAGGGCCACTACATTTTCAAAATGAATGAATTCATGATGAATAAGAGAGGAAGAAAAATTACCCCATGACACATGTTTACCTGTGTAACAAACCTTCACAGGTACCCCCAAACCTGAAATGAAAGTTCGAAAAAAAAAACTTGCCTTGATTTCCATCAGGTTTCTAAACTTTCTGGGTCAAAAGATATATTAATTTGTTTTATACTCATTTGTTTTCTTCTTTAACGATATTTATTCAATTGAAAAGTGTGTACTATTATTACCTAAAACCATTAAAATTTGGCGAGAGATTAAAGGAGTGCCATAATTAATGTTTAATAGTTGTCACAATACAAAATAATTTTCGCAGTTTTGTTGAGGTATAATTGACATACAATGAACTGCACACTGAAAATATATACTTTGGTAAGTTTCAATGTGCATACATACTCATCATAATCACCATATTCATTACATTATATATACGCGCCACTCCAAAAAGTTTTCACGTGTCCCTTTGTAATACCTCCCTCTTCTCCCGACAATCACGCTACTGCTTTGTGTCTCCTTGTAGAATTTAAATACATGAAATTGTTCATGCAGCGTGATACTATTTTTTAAATCTGAAATATTTTCTCAGAATAATTCTTTTGAGACTCATTCATGTAGTAGAATGTACCAAATGTATTCTTTTTTTATTGTAGAGTAGAATTTATTGTATGCATATATCGTAATGTGTTTTCATGTTTATCTGTTGATGAAAAGTTGAGTTGTTTTCAATTTTTGCTATCACAAGTAAAACTTCTGAACACACACACACACACACAAAAGAAAAATAGTTTGTGCGCAGCTGAGTTCATTCATTCAGATATATTAGCTGTGCACCTGAGTCTTGGAGAAATGTCTTGCTCTTCTGAATTCCTCCAAACGGGATTTTTGATGGAGTCTTACATGTTTTGCTTTCTTCTCACATCAGAACATTCCATGTGCTTTGAATTTAGATTCAGCCCTTCCTCCTGGTATTAAGGAAGCAGTGAATACATCAACATCAACATCAACCTTCTTTCTATCCATATGAGAGAACTACCTGTTTTTTTTTTTTATTATAATAAAAAGAACACCTTTTTGCAAGCCAAAAGATTCAGCTTACCTTGAAAGAACCTTTCCTCTTAATTAAAAAGCTATTAACGGCCTGCTCTGTAAAACATTTCTTTGAGTTAAATATTGGTGTTTGTGGGGGAGGGGTACGGGGAGAGGTTGGTGAATGAGAAAGCTCTGCTTTGGGGATTTTGATACAAAAACTATTAAGGGATTACATAGTTGCTTTGGCCACAGCATACATTCTTCATGATTCATGTATTTGTTCTGGTATGCTCAGTGTCTGGCACATAGTACAGGTAGCTGCTAAAATATTTGTCGAATTAGTAAATGAATAAGAGAAATGTCTTTTCATAGTCTCCAATAAGGAAAATGGCATAAACAATCTTGAATGTGTTTCTGGTGGATCCCATTTGAATAGAATTTAATTGGACGGGGCACGTGGACTTTGGGAAATTGGGTTTAGGAGCAGTCCGGGAAGGGGAGATGCTAGCTTAGTACCTGCTGGGACCTCTTCCTTCAGACAGGAAAAGGGATATAGTGTGAGGAGGTTAACAACCCATTGTGTGGGCTTAGCATTCAGTCTCCAGCCCAGATAAGGACTGTTGGCCTCCTCCGACAATAGTTGGGAATTGGGATGCATGTGTGGGGAGGGTGGATAGGAATGACTGAGCTTTACCTGAGTTATTGGAAAGAAGCAAAGGTTGCAAAAACAAAAATAAAAATAAAAATGTTGAGACTAAAAACTGTTTATATGTGGTATGAAGCAAGTGAATGACCCTTACACTTGCATTTGGTACCTGATGCCACTCTTTACAGATGATGACTTTTCATAATGAAGATGCTCCTTCCTTTCCAGAGGACCAAGAACTTCACTTCATTCCTGGCAGCATGCATGACTCATGGCAGCATGAAAAAAACAGAGTCCTGAGTATGAAGTAGAAAAAATAGTGGACTAGAAGTAATGGCTCATTTGGTAAGCTGTGGGGCTTTTGGCAAATTCTTTAACCTCTCTGGGGCTCTGTTACAACATCTGTAAGGTAAGGTGTTTGGACTAGGTGATCTTTTTCATTCAGCAACATAAACTGTGCTGCGTGCCAGGCAGTAGGATCTTGAGTTGAGTCACACGTAGTCCTGGTTCACATTCTGGCTGATAAGAGCTGGAAGAGGAGCTAATGAAAAATACCAGCAGACACACAGGAGGGGATAATTCATTCTGTTTGCTAGGGCTTGGGAGCTGATATTTCAAAAGTAGAAATTCCCCAGAAATTTATTAATTTTGTCATCATTCATTCATTTATTCAACAAATGTTGACACTATGGCAACTGTATACCAGGGTGCCTACTTTCTATGAAGAATGGGGAAATAGTCATGAAGAAAGCAGACAAAATTTCTTTCAGTTTAGTCTAAGCTGAAGGTGCTAGGGGAGGTTGGGAAAAGGTACTATTAGTATTTAGCATTCAATGAATATTTAATATTGTTTCATTTCACTCTCCCAGTATATCCACAAAGAAGGCAGTACCCTCACTTTACAGCGAGAAACCTGAGGCCTAGAGGAGTGAAATCATTTACTGAGCTCATACTAATAAGTCATAAGGACTCAAGCCCACCGCTGCCTGTGTTCAGAGCTCCAGCATTTACCCGTATTGCAATTTTATGGCAGAAGTGGCTTCCTCGGCCGCTGGGTGAGTGAACACTTGGTTCGCCTTGCCAACACTTCCTCTTTGAGTAGCAGTGCACCTGTTTTCCTCTGGAGAGCTAAGTCCTCCCACTCTCAATTCAGTCCTATAAGGAGAAGCTCTGGTCCCTCCTACAGGTGTCAGAGGCGAGGTCATGCTGTGGGCTTAATGTATCAGACCACGTCCTTCTAGGCACAGTGATTGGCCCAACCAGTGATGGGCACATGACCAGGCTACACCAGTTGGCATCAATGCCTGGACTTTTGCTGGAAATATTGAAAAAGAGTCTTGTTTTTTTTCTCCTGGGATTTAAACTGTAGACTGTAAGCCTAGAGTAGGTGATGTTCTCCAGAAGGGGTGAGGGAGCCTGCCTGAAAAATGAAGCTTATAGAGAAGCACATTAGTTCATTCTCACATTGCTATAAATAAATACCTAAACCTGGATAATTTATAAGAAAAGAGGTTTAATTGGCTCATGGTTCTTCAGGCTGCACAGGAAGCATAGCACCAGCATCAGCCTCTGGGGAAATCTCAGGAAGCTTCCAATCTTGGGGGAAGGTGAAAGGAGAGCAGGCGTCTCTCATAGTTGGAGCACGAGGAAGAGAGATGGAGAGTGGGGAGGGAGGTTTCGTTGTAGGGCTTTTCCCTTAGTTCAGCTAAGAGCTGGGTTCTTGTCACATGGCCATGAGAGATCAGGCATGCAGACACTTTTTTTTTTTTTTTTTGAGACTGAGTCTGGCTCTGCCGCCCAGGCTGGAGTGCAGTGGCCGGATCTCAGCTCACTGCAAGCTCCGCCTCCCGGGTTTACGCCATTCTCCTGCCTCAGCCTCCCGAGTAGCTGGGACCACAGGTGCCCGCCACTTCGCCCGGCTAGTTTTTTGTATTTTTTTAGTAGAGACGGGGTTTCACCGTGTTAGCCAGGATGGTCTCGATCATGCAGGCACTTTGAAGGGTGAGAATAAATGGAAATTATTGGGCAAAAGGGAAAAAAAGCCCAACAGGGACCAAAAGCCCAACAGGGACCTTCTACAAAGCCAGAATCCTCCTAGTGTGCTTCCTGCCTCGCAGACTGAATCCCATGTTCCACCCAGGAAGAGGAGGGGCCAGCTCCTTCCGGCTGCAAACAGCACGAACTTCCTGAGGCTCCACCCCAGTGTGCACCCCTCCCAGTGCGCAGGCCATTTGGAGTTTCTCTGGGGACCCCTTGGCTGTCTCCGTTTCACACACTTTTAAATGACCAGATCTCTCGAGAACTTGCTCACTATTTTGAGGACAGCACCAAGGGGACTGTGCCAAACAATTCATGAGAAATTTGTCGCCATGATTTAAATCACTTCCCACCAGGCCCTACTGCTAACATTGGGGATTATAATTCCACATGAGATTTGGGCAGTGACACACATCCAAATCACATCAAGAGGAAAGCAAAATCAGAGCAACAATTTCCAGAAAACATTGTTGGAGGCCTTGGATCTAATTTTGCCTGAAACAGGCACTTATTCCTGTGCTTTCAGTTCTATGAGCTAATACATTATTCTTTTTCCTCTTAAGATGGTCTGGGTTGTTATTACTTGCAACCAAGCGTCTGGAAGAATATAGCCTCCAAGAGAGTGCAGAGAATGTTTATTTCTCTTTCTCCCTAGTGTATTATTCACAGTACCTGCAAAAGTCTCTACCAACTTCACTTAAACTTTTCTTCTTGGAGGTAAACACACATGGTTTTTTGCTATGCTGTGCCTCAAAACTCTGTCCCCAGGGTCATATTTCCATATATCAGGTGATGCCAGGCTTCACATGCTCAAGTATGGATTGGGCAGCCTTCTTATTGAATGTTAACCAACATCTCTCCCTGTGTCCTCTCCAAGGCCTCTGCTATCCAGTTCTGGCTCCTTTTCTCACCATACGGTGACCCCAGACAAGCTCTAACATTGAGGATGTCATGCTCCGAGTCTATATGACCTGCTCTATGGTGGCAGCATGAATGAAGGCTGAGGATGACCAGAGGGGACAGCTTCTTCCCTGATCCTAGTTTCCAGTAATGTTTTTTCCAGACTCAGATTCCCAGAATCTCACCTCTGGATAGCCTGTCAGATGTAGCCTAATCTTTATAAGCTGAGAGTCAAAGGAGCCCTTACCATCTTTTTATCAGGAATGAGAGAGGTTGTCGGGTGCTATATTAGACCTTACCTGGCCTCATCATCTCTCTCACTGCTGACATCTGGGGCCCAGTCTGATTGCTCCATTTTTTTCCCCTTAGAGTTCCATCCTCCAGGGTCATCAGAACCCATTTATTCAAGGGAATGGGGTGACTCTTCTGCTTCCTGTTCATGCTTCCTGACTGCTCCCAGGCAAACTAGCATCTGAATTGCTAGGCATACCATTGCTATATGCTAATAGGAGACACCTCTTTCCCACAACCAGAGCAAAATAAGAGGTGTTTTCACTTCATTGGGTCTTCAAATTTTGTGCAAGAAATGATCCACTTGGGTTTGGGCAGTACCTTCTCTAAACTTATAGCCTATAGAGTCCCAACCAGATAATTCTCTGAGGTGCAAGGAGTCCTGCCTGTATTGACTAGCACAGCTTATGCAGGGTCTCCACCTTGACCTTGGATGGTTCGGCATCCTCCTCCTCACCATCAGAAGGGATCTTCCTCTTCAAGCCAAGTCTGGGGTTGAAGATTGCAGCAAGTGCTTTATTGTGGGACACACACAATCGTGTGTTGGAGGCTCTTAAGTGTATAGCGCTCAGTAGTACAACCACCACCCTCGATATTGAAGCAGAGACTTTTAATCTACCTTCTGGAAAGTGTTGAGCATCTGAACTGCACATCCTGGAGACCTGAGGCATTTGGCCCCCAACAACAAAGCACTGTTCAATCTGAGGACATGAATGAGTTAAACATGGGTCTCTATGACATTCTCTCCATCAGCCCTCTCTTTCCACCTTGATCTCTGCCTGTGTGGTCCTTGAACCACGGATGAATTTTTCTCTTCTTGCTGTTGCAGGAGCATTCTCTGAGACCAGTCTCAGCTTTTGTTAAGAAAGAGCCTTGTGGGCCAGGCGCGGTGGCTCACGCCTGTAATCCCAGCACTTTAGGAGGCGGAGGCTGGTGGATCACGAGGTCAGGAGATCGAGACCATCCTCGCTAACACGGTGAACCCCCGTCTATTAAAAATACAGAAAATTAGCAGGGCATGGTGGCATATGCTGTAGTCCCAGCTGAGGCAGGAGAATCGCTTGAACCCGGGAGGTGGAGGTTACAGTGAGCCAAGATGGCACCACTGCACTCCAGCTTGGGTAACAGAGCAAGACTCTGTCTCAAAAAAAAAAAAAAAAATTAAGAGCTTTGCAAAACGCCATTGACAAATCCAATTCCTGATTGAGGACATGGAGGACATGAGTCTGAGCTCTAGTGGGACTCCCTAGCAGCATTTGGTCTTGACCAACACCTCTAAAATAAATGCACTCTAAAGTCTGACATCACTTTGTAAGAATGAAGCCATCCTTTTCAGATATACTGTATGGAAAATAACTTGTAGATCAAACTCCACAATGCCTGGGAGGCAAGTCTGAACGGAAGATCAGATTAAAAGAGGGTCAGTGGCACATGTACCCTACAACTTAAAGTATAATAATAATAATAATAATAATAATAATAATAAAAGAAAGCAGGGGCTTTGGGTGTCTGTGAACAGGAGGGTCTTCCCTCCATCTCAGCTGGCTTCACTGAAGCAGGAGGAGGCACAATGAGAAGGACTCCCATGATGGGAAGATTGAACGGGATGTTTTGTTCTCTGCTTCTCACCTTAAGTGAGAGTGGGCTGGAAGGAGAAGTCAACAGGGGCAGCCCAAGCTACCGGCAGGTGCTTGCTCTGAAGGTAGCAGGATCCCTCTCCCTGGAGTCCACATTCCACTCCCACCCCCTGCAATTCATTGTCCCACAGTAGCCTCAGGGATCATCTTAAAATGATAAAACTAAACATCTATTGAAATAAAAATAAATAAATAATTTTTAAATGCTAAAACTATAAAAATGGAGAACAGATTCATTGTCAGAGGTTAGGGAGGAGGAAGGGAGAAGGGAATCAGGTGTGGGAATAAGAGACAACATGAGGGACCCTGGTTATGATGGAAATGTTCTGTATCTCAACTGTATCAATGTCAATATCTTAGTTGCCATGTTATACTATAGTTGCAAGTATAGTTGTTATATACTTAGTTGCAAGATATTGCCATTGGGGGAAACTGGGTAAGGGGTACAAAAATCTCTCTGTGTTATTCTTCACAACTGCATGTGAATCTAAAACTACTCAAAATTAAAAATTGAATTAAAAAAAAAAAGAGGGTCAGTGAGTCCTAGAAAGAAGGAATCCTGCATGGGAGGCCATATTCTTTAGCAGGGCTTGATAATAGTGAGGGAGGACACAACTTTTTCTCTGCCCTCTTAATGTTGTGACTGAGATCTATGAATTAAGCTGACAAAAGACAGATTAATAATGGAAAATCATTTAAATTGTATTTGACGTTAATATTTGTATGTGGCACAGGAAGGGGGCCTTCATAGAAAAAAAAAGTGAAAACCTCAAGGAAGTGGTGAGACTTGGGGGCTTATGGTACCATCATAACAAAGGGCAATAAATTGTGGGGAAGTGACTAGACAAAGAAAAGAAATTTGGGCTTCTATGGCTGGTAAATTGAGGGGGAAAAAAACTAGGAAATATATGGGAGAAATGAATGGACAATAAGCATTATTTCCATAAGGTTTATTTGTGCAGACTTATGTCAGAGTTGACTTCTCATCTCCAGTGATAAGAATGTTTTCTTCTTCCTAGTATTGGAAAGACAAATTTCTCACAGAAAATTTATACACTGCTTTTAGACAGAAAGGAGGAGGGCAGAAAGCCCTTCCTGCATTGGCTGTTTCTTAATTGCCTTCACCCGAAAATGGCATATTGGGGGATGGCATGTTCTAATCTTCAGTTCCAAGAATAGCATCCTGATACCTACCATGAAACAAGCTATAGGAAAAACCTTTGTGTGGCCTGAAAGTTCTGTTATACTGGATCCCAAAACCCCAAAATATTTAAGATGTTGTGCATCCTTCCTAAATGAGTTAGAAAGGATACAATAATTAGGTGGGTTTTCTTTTCCAACAGGCATTGTTGAAACTCTCTGAGACTAGTGACGTAGCTCTGCCCCCTTGGCTGGGGCAGAGGTCCAAGCCAGTGTGGGTAGCAGCCTGCTTGCAGAGAGGAACAAGGCTGCAGAGTGGTGCCTCCACAGCGACACAGACTCAGGGTGAGAGGCAGCCCAGGCTCACTCTTGGTACATGTAAGACACATCCTGGTGATTCTTAGGAATGTGTGGAGCAGAGCAGAAAAACTGTGAGAACTGAAATTCTTGACTGGGCAAATGGATGCTTAGGCCTAGGGAGTTTCGGGTGTCAATATTCCTGTGATCACATTCGGCTCACCCTGGGGAGGCTAAGGAGCATCCGGTCTCGCTGTCTCACGGTGTGGGGAGGGTGTCTTGTGAGGAAGCTGTTAATTTTCCACAAAGTGTGAATTTGCACCAGTCTAAGATGCAAATCATTTCTCACCCTGCCTTTCTCCTCTGCATCATTCTCAGTGCCCAGTCACTGGAGGGAGGGTGGAAGGAGTGGGAAAGAACTGCTGAGCTCAGTTGCTCTTGGGAGGGGCCTGCCACAGTCAAGTTAGGGAACCTCTACCAGGACTCTCAAGCCACAGGCGACAATAGACTTCTGGAAGTGTTTGGTAGCAGACCATTTAAGGAACCAGCAAGGAAAAGCACCCTGCAGTAAATGTCTGGAGTGTCCTAATTTATTTCTCTAAAAGCCCCAAAGCCCCCATTACTAACTTCTCTACCAAGGTCTAAAAGACTTCTATTAAAATGCAAATGGATTTGCTAAAGACTTTCCATTAAGCCATTACTAACAATTAATGCCTTAGCTGCCCCTCCTTTTTTTAGGTACGAATAGGGTAGGGAGCTGGGACATCAGGCAGCTAAATTTTGATGGGAGAGGGTGAGAACCTGATCTACTCACTGCATGGGTGGCTCTAGGCGCATAGACACATCACAGGAGCTGGCAGTAGCGTGAGAGCCTAACTTTGGAGAAAGGACAGAGAATGGATTTTTTTTTTTCTTTTCCTTTTTTTGAGAAACGGTCTTGTTCTGTTGCCCAGGCTGAAGTGCAGTGGCACGATCATAGCTCATTGCAGCCTCAAACTCCTGAGCTCAAATGATTCTCCCGCCTCCTGCCTCATCCTTGCAAGTAGCTGGGACTAGGAGTACACACCACCATGCAGGGCTTATTATTATTATTATTATTATTATTGTTGTTGTTGTTGTTGTTATTATTATTATTTGTAGAGGCAGAGTCTTGCTGTGTTGCCCAGGCTGGTCTTGAACTCCTGGCCTCAAGTCACTTTCCCACCTCGGCATCCCAAAGAGCTGGGATTTACAGGCATGAGCCACTACACCTACCTGAGACATGGAAAAGAGACGAAGAGAGCCCTTCAGACCAATTTGACGTTTTCAGTTTTACCTGTGGTTGAAATTATCCGTATTATTTAGCACCAGCCTTTCTCAAGGCATTACTGACCCACTCGGAATCACACTTTCCCTTTGGAAATAGCCATTTTCAAGAGCATTGGAGGTGCAAGCCACACACGACCAAGCTCTCTGTCCAAGAAACGACCACCCCCACCATCCTCGCCCCCGACACCTTCTTTTGGAGCCTTCAGATTAATGAGCTTTGTTTGGACGCTTCTCAGATGGGTTTCTTGGCTGCCCCAGCCAGCCTCCCTAACTGCATCATCTGTTTGTTTGTTTGTTTGTTTGTTTTGAGACGGAGTCTAGCTCTGTCGCCCAGGCTGGAGTGCAGTGGCCGGATCTCAGCTCACTGCAAGCTCCGCCTCCCGGGTTTACGCCATTCTCCTGCCTCAGCCTCCCGAGTAGCTGGGGCTACAGGCGCCCGCCACCGGGCCCGGCTAATTTTTTTGTATTTTTAGTAGAGACGGGGTTTCACCGTGTTAGCCAGGATGGTCTCGATCTCCTGACCTCGTGATCCGCCTGCCTCGGTCTCCCAAAGTGCTGGGATTATAGGCGTGAGTCACCGCACCCGGCCCCTAACTGCATGATTTTTAGCTTTAAACAGCTCTTTCTTCTGGAGGACCTTCACATAGAGCCTCTGGCCTGCTAACCAATTGCTGCAGGCACTGTATTGTAGACACACTTCACTTTATAAACAATTAATATGAGACGTGTTGGCCTTTCAGCCTGGAATTATTTTCAGACTCAAATCTTATAAATGTAGACTCCCCTTTGAGTTTCCTGAGCCCCCTAAGTGGTTTCCATGCAGATTCATATCACCTAATGACCATCGCTGGAACTGCAGGGTGTATTTGTCAAAAGTGCTGTTTAATCATTGGTGTAATTTTGAGTGTTTCTACGGCTGGCTGATTTCTGGAACAAAAGTCCAGTATGTTTCAGACATTCCTAGCTGACATCTTTTTTTTTTTTCTGATTTCAAGACATCTAAATTGGTCCTCCAATTGCCTCTTAATTTTACAGAGGCATATAAAATGTTTCATGCTTAAAGCTGGCATATTAATTTTACATCAAATTTGTAATAGGGTTATTATGCACTATATAACATTTTAGAGAACAGTGGAGTCCCTTGGATGATCAATATGTTAGGTTCATTTATGACAGTTTTATAGGGACAGAAGCATAATTTTGTGCTTTACTATTATAGACATTTATAGTTATTTCATTGTAGATTGCTGGTCATGCCTGTAATTTACTCGATGCCAGTTTCTTGGCCAGTGCTCCACCCTCACTCCCTTTCCTTTACATTAGACTCTCCTGAATCTGGATGAATCTTGCTTTCTAGTGTTAAGGTGAAATTAGGGGCTTCCTAAATCATCAGTCCAAACTGGAATTGCTTGAAATACGTGAGTGTGAGTACGTTTTAGATAATGGAACCCAAGAAGCCAGTGGTTTTGCAGCCTCCTCAGTATTGTAGAGCATGAACAGATTCTTAAAATGCATCTCAACACCCAGCCTTGGAAATTCATCTCTGTGCCCAGAGTTGCAGGCAGGGAGAAGGCTGTGGCTCATCCAGACTGCCCCTTCTGGGTTGGTGGCACAGGCCTCTGCATCTGCTGCCTTACTGTACCTGTGCTTCTTTTGTTTTATTTGGCTTGGCTTTACCTATTCTTATTCGTAACAGCTGGTGGGTGTGTGCTTGTAAGAAGGAACAAACAAGCAGGCTTGGCTGAAACCTTAAAATGAAAATAAATCCATTACCAAATGTGGGCTGTTCTCTGTTTCGCTTCTGACTTATTTTCTCATCATATGACCTCAACAGGGATCCATTTTTATAAGACGGGGGCAGTGAGAATCCTTTGTTCATCCCTGAATCAGGCTAAGTCTTGAAGCTTGCTGGAAATATTGATGCCATCACTGAACATGTTAGTCCTGGGATTTCATGGCAGCCGGTAACAGATATGAAATGGTGGAAGCTCTCTGGATACGAAATTAGGGATTGATGTTTAGCAGGGCAGAAGAGCGCCAAAATAGGTCCTTCTTTTCCTTGAAGATTGTTTTGACACAAGGTGGTTTTTATGGTGCCAGAAACCACATGCTAGGCTGTAATTGAGCATAATTATTGCTCTGCATGCTGCAAAGTGCTGGACTTGAGGCATCCTACAGAATCCCATTAATATCTTGATTGGACTCTAAAAAATAGTGCCCCCCACAGGGCCAGAGAGAGCTGTACTTTATCTGTCTGGTCTTTAAATGAAGAAGTCATTGGCTGTCCAGTTGGTCAATGTTTCCCCCAACTCTGGGGCCTTCATCCGTAATCCAGGACTCCACTGTCAACACACTTGCTTAGAATTCTGCTACGGTATCACGTCAGCCTTGCAATATTTCCACATAGGAAAACGGAAATGGACAATGGAAGAATTCATATGAATAATTCAAACACACACCTAAAATATGCCCAGAGTACAAAATAAGCCATTTGTAATTATCGGGTTATTTCAAGTGAGAGGTTTGAAAAAAGGCTAAATTATTTGGATAATTGCCTTTTCCTTTTGATTCGACATGTATAATGACCCAAACTTCAGCTATGTTACCTAGAAGCTCTCAGGGATGCAGGATTCTGCCTCTTTCCCCAACATTATATAGTAGCCTATGTGTGGGAATGTGACCGTCCACTCCTAAATATCCTCCAAGCTTAGGTATATTTTCCGAAAGCAACTTGAGCGTGCTACAATTGTTTCAATTGTTCGTTGTTAAAATATCTTTCCAAAATGTTTGTGTCTGATGTCCTGCGTTCATAACTACGATTTGTGGAGCAGAAGTTAATTTTTGCTGATTGAATTTGTCCAGCCCTTCCAGGATCTTTGTCTTGATCATTAAATCTCACTGTTCAGTCTGTCATTGTGAATGGAAATGGAAACTGGGATGAATGTTAACTGTACTCAGGAATTTTTTGGAAGAGGCATGTTTTAAACGATCAAGGCTAGATATTAGATTTTGTTTTCTCTTGGCTTCTCTTTTCTCTTAATAGAAACCATGCCAAATATCCAGTTAACTGAAGGTTTCTATTATGTACATTCCAGTGAACTTAAATGTTGACAAATTTTAGGTGGTCTAGTAAAGTCAAATGGCTGTTGTGGCTCCAGTGTCTTCTTCTATAGCAGGGAATTTCCTGTGACTTTCTCAGGAAGCCTCACTTCTTACCACCTCTGGTAGAGATTAGGGAGGAATTTCTTCTTGCCAACTTGCAAAGATGCCAGCCATGTCTGCCATGCTATGGATTCAATAGGCTACCAAATTATTTTCATGGAAAACATATTTGGAGTTCCAGCTCTGAATTTGAAAAACTGGGAACGCATCTCTGTCCCAGCTTCTCCATGGGGATAGCAAGAAAAGATTCCAGTGTTTTCCCCATCATCCATGCCCCACCCCCATGCCCCACCTTGCATATTGCAGGACTGTACGTGTACTGGTTGATCATATCATGAAGGAGGATGCTAGTCTTTTTATTTAGTGTCCAAGTCTACTTCCGCTGTAAATATATGTGCTAGAAATCTTTTCCTCTAGCATATTATTGGTGTTTAACACTACTTGTGGTGACTTTTATTTATTTATTTATTTTGAGATGGAGTCTCGCTCTGTTGCCCAGGCTGGAGTGCAGTGGCGTAATCTCGGCTCACTGCAACCTCCACCTCCCAGGTTCAAGTGATTCTCCTGCCTCAGCCTCCTGAGTAGCTGGGACTACAGGTGTGCACCACCATGTCCAGCTAATTTATTTTTGTATTTTTAGTAGAGATGGGGTTTCACCATGTTGGCTAGGCTACTCTCAAACTCCTGACCTATAGTGATCCATCTGCCTCAGCCTCCCAAAGTGCTGGGATTATAGGCGTGAGCCACTGCTCCCAGCCTCGACTTTTATTATATAACAGTTTCAAAATATTATGAAATCTGATTAATCAAAATTCTCCTTCATTCTCCAAGATTCTTGGTTCTGTTCCTTCTTTAGGAAAGACTAACCCAAACTCAGATAATTAAGAGAAGGAATAAAAATTCTGTCTGTATTTGTTTTCTATTGCTATTTCTATTTCATAACCAATTGCCACCACAAATTCAGCAGATTAAAACAAACATGCACTTATTACTCACAGTTTCCCTGGACCAGTATTCTGAGCACAGCCCAGGTCTTCTGTGCAGTGTCTTACAGGGCTCCAATCTAGGTGTTGGCTGGGGCTGGGGTCTCATGTGAGGCTTGAGATCCTCTTCCAAGCTCCCATGGCAGAATTCCTTTCCTTGCTCGTGGTGGAACTCATGGTGTTTGCTGCTTCAAGGCCAGCAGGAGTGTCTTTGAGGCTTTAAGTCTCTCACCTGTAGATCGTCTTCTAAGTGTTCACCTGATTAGGTTATGCCCTCCAGGGTAATTTTGCTTTTGATCATCTGAAAGTCACTGATTAGTGATCTTAATTACATCTGTAAAAATGCTTTTGTATTTTCCATTTAACACAACGTCATCATAGCAATGACAATCACCATACTCACAGCTCCCAGTCATACTCAAGGAGAGGAGATAATGTAGGTCTTGCACACCAGGAGTTGGGAATCTTGAGGTTCGTCTTAGAATTCTGCTACCACACTGCTTTTAAACAGCACTGTTTTAAAAAATTGCTTTATAAAGAAGGCTGAGAATTTTAATAATTATAGGCGATGTCAAGTAGGTACAAGAACTTCTATTGTAACATGATAAAGTTTTTGTGAAAACCCTCATATTCTGCAAAAGGACACACTAAAAATCCCAGGGTTATGGGAAAATGAAAGTTAAGGAAAGACCACTCAAAACCTAAGCTACTTTGTAACCAGAGCACTAAAAAGACAATAAGAATGCTAACAAAGCTACTAGCACAGTTTAAAAGACAGTTTAAATGCTCAATAAATAATGATATATTGTAGCATATATAGAATTCTACCTAACAGAGAAAAAACTGAGTGTAGCTTAATGGTTGAGGAGTAAGAAAAGATGGAGACTGCTAAGTGCAGCAATAATGGAAAACGTGCAAAGAGCAGGGAAGCCTCACCATGGGCATGTTACTAAACTAAGCCCAGAGAAAAATATACAGTGAAGCAGCACTGCATGTAGAATTGTGTCCCTTTGCAGATTGTACATTCAGCTGTTTTAGCATATGTTGTGGTCAGTTGCTGTTCGTTAGTTGCAAAAACTTTAATTTCTTGGAAACCCTTGAATATGAACATGACTCCACATTAGACTGACCTGATTCTTTTATTTACCAATAGCGTATGAGCTAATTTGTATTACAGAAACTCATGTTGTACCCAAAGAGATTGCACATAATTAAAATTTCTATTGTTATAACACTATATGTTGAATAGTCTATCATTTCTTCTCCAGGTAGTTATTTTTATTTTTATTTTTTTTGAGATGGAGTCCCACTCTGTTGCCCAGTTTGGAGTGCAGTGGTGTGATCTCGGCTCACTGCAACCTCTGCCTCTTGGGTTCAAGTGATTCTCCTGCCTCAGCCCCTCCAATAGCTGGGATTACAGGCGCCCGCCACCATGTCCAGCTAAGTTTTGTATTTTTAGTAGAGACGGGGTTTTGTCATGTTGGCCAGGCTGGTCTCCAACGCCTGACCTCAGGTGATCCACCCACCTCAGCCTCCCAAAGTACTGGGATTACAGGCATGAGTCATCGCGCCCGGCCCAGTTATTGTTTTTAATTTGGTTTTGATTCTATCAAAGTGTACATAGACATAGTCAAATAGTTTTACAAGACTTGTTACAAATGATAGCACTCCTGTGTGTCCACCACCGTTTTCCTGCTCCCTGGGGCAACCATTTCAACGATTTTAGTTGATTCTTTTGGTATCTATCTCCGTATCTCCACATGCTTATACTGCTGTTTCTTTTTCTTTTTCTTTTTTTTTTCCCCCAGTTTGAGCCAGTATCTATTGACTCTCTATTAGAGAAGATGAAGATTTAGCCCATGTTCACTCTTCTGTCTGGTACCTAAAACCCCCTCACCACTCATTGTTCCATCCTCGCGAAAGAATTGAAAGAATTCTATTGCTTTTGTTTGGGCTCCATGTAGTATTGGCATTGGTACTGCTATATAAATGCAAATCATAACCGCCGGTGAAGTTGCCAGTGGTTATTTTTTCTTTCTTGCCCAACATCTGTATCACCTAGAATTATTATAAATAACTTAATTTTGTTTTATTTCCATGTACATGTGAATGCAACCTTAAACTTTCCTCCAGGTAGGTAAATCTCTGGTGTATTTTTTTTTTTTTTTTTGGTCCCATGTTTCGTGTGTTTAAAGTCCGCTTTGTCCATTAAAGGAGAAGAGGCTGTGGATCAAATGAAGCAATTGATGTCAGTCTTTTCGCATCGAACTCTTATGACTGACTAGGTGATATTTTGTATGGTTCATGTATGTTTATTTAATCGCAGTCACTTTTTTCCAACACAAATTTGAAGTAACTGGCTATTTAATTATCACAAGCTTAGCGTTTAGTGGGATTTACCCAATGTAAAAAAATCACAAAGAAATGACTACAGTAGAAGCTACAGGAGATGGTAATATTCCCAGGACGCTGGGAAGTTAGCACCACCCTCCCATTTCCCAATTTCCTATTTTGTCCTTGTGTTTAACCCATTTCAAAAACCCACTGGTTGCAGAGAGGGGAGAAATGTTTGTCCAAGGCCACAAGGTAGATGGAAGCAAGAGGTGATGAAGAACAGTAAACTCTGGCCCATCTGCCAAATCTATCTGGGAGCCTGTTTTTGTACTGCCAGAGAACTAAGAAGGGTTTCTACGTTTTTAAAAGATTGCAGAAAACAAAACAAAAGCAAAACCCTCCAAATGAAGACACGCCCTATGTGCTCACAAAGCCTGAAATATTTACTACTTACTTGACCCTTTACAGAAAAAGTTTGTTGACTCCTACTTAGGAGCTCAAGCTCTAGAATCAGACAGACCTGGGTTTGGATTCTAGTGAGACCTACGCAAATTACTAATGTCTTTGAGCCTCAGTTTCCTCATCTGTAAAATGGGATTGATGTGAGGATTGAATGAAGTTGGGTTGCAGAGTCCTCCTCACAGAGCCTGCTAAGTGCTCAACATAGAAGCTTATATATTTGGATTGTTTTTATGGGAGTGAAGTCTCCTGATACTTTCTAGAGCAGGCTACTCCCTGCCCTGGCTGGATCTCCAGAGGTGTGATCATCTCCGAGTACTGAAGGTGCCATGGCCTTTCTCCTCCTGCTGCTCCCAGCTGTAATCAGGCAATCACTTTGGCCCTAGCACCTAATCAGACAATTTTGCTATTTCACATTCAAACACTGTGCTTTTCAGACTCTTCTGTGAAACCCATATATTTTCATTAAGAGTTGATGATAAACTCTAGCACTGAAAGTTTTTCCAAGTTCATGATTGATGACAATGTGATAGGGAGCTGAGTGGCTCCAGTTGCCAGCTCAGGCGAGAATCTGCTTAGGGCCATTGCAGAGCCTCCTGGCAGCACATTCCAAAACTCTTCAGCTTCACTGCCTGCCCAGAGCCATCTGGAGACAGCCCCCTCCTCCAGGCATGATTTGCAGAGTAAACAGACTGGGCAGGCGTTTGGCAACTTTCTATTTCCTTCTTCTTGTAGTGCTGCTCTGGAGGCAGAGTATCCTGGCAGAAGGCAAGCTGTGACCATAATCCAGAAGGCTTGGAAATGTGGTCTTTATTTTTATGCATTTCAGTGGTAGCAAAAGATGAAATCTGTGAATTCTTTCTTCCTTGCTTTTCCTTTTTTTTGGTTTCTTTGTCTTTCTCTAAAATTTGCCAACACTCTGAAATCTGAGTTTCTTGAATTCTTGAAGGCAGGGTAGAGAGTGTCCCTTTCGAGTTGGTTCCAGGAGCTGAGATGTGACAAGAGTTGAGAGGAGCCAGAGGGGCCAAGAACCCCACTGCTGGACAACCAGATGTTTGGGGGATGGGCGGCTATTGCCCTGTCTTGGGAGCACTGCAGCGTTAGCAGAAGCAGGATGTGCCCACACCCGTGTACTCCAGCTGCAGCCTAGCCTCTGTAGGAAGTCAACGCCTGGCACTAGGTCCTGAACTATTTGGAAGTGTGCTCCTCGCCTCTGCCAAAGCGGGAAGGACCTGGGAGATTGTAGGGAGCTCTGCCCACTCACTAGTGGGAAACAGAGCCACTTGGACAGGAAGTCAGAGGCAACTAGGAGTGGGTGTTGCAAAGAATGTCGATGGCCACACACATTTTGGAAGGGAGCCTAGCACCAAGTACTAGGATGAAGATGGCAATTGCCAGTGTTTGCCCATGTGTGCACAGTAGCAGCTCAGAGAAGCTTTGGGAAGTGAAGAGCTTAGTGATCCGCGGCCAAGGAGATGAGAGTCTGAGTGTGGGTGTCATAAAGTTCTGCCTTAAGAGGGGATTGTTTTAATGGGGGAGGAGTGCGCCTGGGTGGGGCTTGTGGGCTGTGCAAACAGTCTGGGGCCCCTCCCTCCTCCAGCAAGGGGACTACTGGCTTCAACTTTACCTCCATCTGTGAGGCCAACTCAGATCAGCTGATGGGATGTATGTTTGGCCTTGACTGTTGCTAATTGATAAATTTTGTTCACAGACAACACAGAGGTGTTTAATATGGAGTTTAAAGTAATAGAAACTAATTGGAATCTGGGAGTGAATTAGATGTGTACCTTTTTTTAAATCCTAAAACAGCTTATTTTTCAGAAAGGTATTTCAACGCATATTTTTTCTTCTTCCTATTAGATTTTCATTCATACGTGTGCCAAGTCACACAGCCCTAAGGTGCTGAGACAGTTAACAGTCTACCTTTGCCTTTACTTTCCACAGATTAGAGGAGAAGGGAAAGGATTTGCTTTTTTGGTCTTAGCAAAACTTTGGCTCTGCCTTTAGCAAGTCAGTGAACAGAATGAAAATGGGAGCGCCTTTTATTGTTCCATCCGGAAAGAGCATCAAAGACAACGGATACAGGGTGAGACCATGAAGCATGGCAAAAGAAGGCAGCAAAACCTGGAAGCTGATGCTGCCTGTCAAAGAGGGCCGCCATCTTGCTTTGGGGAATCCTAGCATTTCCTTCTTTCAAAACTTCTAAGACCCTAAACTAGACCCCACTTTTGTGTTTAGCTTACCCATCTCTGGGCTATCCTGGCTTACCTTTTTCCTTCCCAAGTCCCTTCTACTGAGGAGCTGAGGCTGATGCTAAATAGAAAGGTGAAGAGTTAATAGAGCAAATGTCCTCAACTTTAAAGTTGAACAACCCTTCCCCATTCTCATATCCTTTCATCCCCTCTCTCATGCAAATTCCATCTCTTTCACAGCCTGCTGGAAGGATAATGTGTTTTCTCTTGCCCATATACTCTTATTATTTTTTTGTTGTTGTTTTTTAATGTTTCTTCCATCAAGAGGAGAGCATTTCTCACTTAGCCTAAAATGTGAATGGTTGATAGCTCTGCCCTAGAAGTCTTGGAACAGAAAGACAGATGTTTAGAAATTAATCTCACCTTCCCTTAATGTTGACATTCCTACAGCTGCCTCTGTTTTAGACAGCAGTGATATTGGAATTAATCGAGAGAGTTGCAAAGGGGAATATTTGCTGGACTCCGTTGTACCAAACTAGCCTTATGATTTACTTCTGTGACATGTCAGGACATGTTTGTCTTTTTGATGCAGATTTAAATTTTTGTTTGTTTGTTTGTTTTGTTTTTTGAGACAGGGCCTCCCTCTGTGATGGCTAATATTGAGTGTCAACTTGATTGGATTGAAGGATGCAAAGTATTGCTCCTGGGTGTGTCTGTGAGGCTGTTGCCGAAGGAGATTCACATTTGAGTCAGTGGACTGGGGGAGGCAGAGCCACCCTCAATCTAGGTGGGCACCGTCTAATCAGCTGCCAGCATGGCTAGAGTAAAGCAGGCAGAAGAAGGTGGAAGGGGTGAACTTGCTGAGTGTTCTGACCCCCATCTTTCTCCCGTGCTGGATGCCTCCTGCCCTTGAACGTCAGACCCCAAGTTCTTCATCTTTTGGACTCCTGGACTTACACCAGTGGTTTGCCAGGGGCTCTCAGGCCTTCATTCACAGACTGAAGGCTGCTCTGTCGGCTTCCCTACTTTTGAGGTTTTGGGACTCATACTGATCCACTATGAGTCAAGCTTCCTTGCTCCTCAACTCGCAGACAGCCTATTGTGGGACTTGACCTTGTGATCGTGTGAGTCAGCTCTCCGTAATAAACTCCCTTTCATATATACATACATCCTATTAGTTGTGTCCCTCTAGAGAACCCTGACTAATACATCCTCTGTTGCCCAGGCTGGAGTGCAGTGGTGTGATCGTAGCTCACTGCAGCCTCGACCTCCTGGGCTCAAGCAATCTTCCCACCTCAACCTCCTGAGTAGCTGAGATTACAGGCATGCGCCACCACACCCAGTTAATTTTTAAAAATCTTCTGTACAGAGAGGGTCTCACTGTATTCCCCAGGCTGGTCTCAAACTTCTGGCCTCGAGTGATCGTCCCTCCTCGGTCTCTCAAAGCTCTGGGATTACAGGTATGAGCCACAGCATCCAGTCTTAAATTGCCTTAAATCATAGAGCATAGCAAACCAAAGACACTTTTATAGAATGAATGGAGTAAACCACAACTCTTACATGTTTTCCTTGTGGCTCTCAAACTCTCTAAAACGGACATCAAATCATCTGGGAGGCTTGTTAAACCAAAGATGGCTAGGGTCCAGGATTTTGCGTTTCTAGCAAGTTCCTAGGTTTTGCTGATGCTGTGATCAGAAGATGACACTTTGAGAACTAGAGCATGAAAAAGGCTATGGAGTCTCCATGTTGATTTCTTTTCCCAACAAATCCCATGAAGTGCTTTGTTCTCTTGAGTGCATCTGAAAATATTCCCAGAGGACCATCTTTTTATTTATGTGAGAAACAATTTAGGTACCAAACTGAACATTAGCACGGCCAACTTTGCAGCTGCTCTCCAGAATGTGGCTGCTTGGGCCTGCCTGCGTGGAGACCTGGCTGGCAAACGGACCCTACTAGCAGGAGGGCTTCTAGAGACTTAAGGAAGGGATAGTGTGCTTGTTCCCCTCCCAGTCATTGATAGGATGTCCTGGGAATTCCTGACATTTTCTTCCTTGTCATGCTCAAAGCAACTTTATCTGGCACCAGCTTAAGGGAAGGTGGGTTCAGCAGGAGGAGAATGAGGATTTGGTCCCTGCCAAAGGTTCTGGAGTGAGATTTTTAAGAGATAATTGGTTGCTTTCAGAGTGTATTCTTCATGCTTCACTCTTGTAGTGGCCAGTGAGAAAATACAAAGCTCAAACCACCTTAACTAGAAAAAAAAAAAAAAAAATGCACTGGCTCAGGTACTGGAAAGGTCAGAGGTCAGAGGAAGCCTAGCTAGCTTCAGGCACAGCTGGATCCAAGATCTCCGAAACTATTTTCAAAGGAGACCTCTCTGTACTTCCCAGATCGATTTCTGTCCATATTGGCACTACACCTACCATTTGAATGTCCACTGTGAGTGAATAATTGTTATGGGTGCTAGGAAGAGAGGTTCCACATACCAAAAGAAACCTGAAAGAAACAGGAAAGAAAATCCTTTCCCTTTTTTATGCTTGTTCCTTTATCGTAGGTGCTTTTACCTCCTAATTCCTGACTGTTCCATGCCTGTAAATGTTTCATCGCCCACAACCGCGAAGCCTTCCCGGATTTCCCAGTTAGTAAGGTCTCTGTCTCTGAATACCACTAGTGGTTTACTTGTGAGAGATGGTGGAGTTTAACAGCTGAGTGTCTCCGCTCTGCTGGGCGCTGCCTGGCACTTGCTAGCCATCTGGCTTCGAACAATCACTTTATCTCTCTGTGCCTTAGTTTTCTCATCATAAAATGAAGAGAATACGTTTCCACCTTCCAGAGTTGTTGTGAGAGTAACGAAACCATGGATGTGAAAGTGCTAAGGTGGTGTCCGTCACAGAGAAGGTCCTCAACAAGTGCTTCATCTTGTTAATTTTTCCCCTGTGCCATTCCCCATTTTGTACGTTGTATTATTGTTTCTGGTCAAAATAACCTCATTGCCCCATTTTTACAGGCCAGGCCCCCCTTGGCTACAAAAATGTCCCGGCCCACAACTTGCAGAAGATGTTGACACTGTGGCGTCTGACGGCCTCTCCTGATCGCCAGCTATACCATGACTCCAACGTGGCTCAGAGGAGAACTTGTTGATGGGTATTGCTAGCTTGTACCTCATATTTTCCTTGTTTTCCACCACCTCTAATTTCTTTCCACAGTAACCAGCAGCTCATGGTGAACAGCTTTAGTGGAGTGCCAGCACTGACTGTCAACCATTAAGGTATTAAAACCCTGAGGAGTCCGACCATCCCAGTCTTCTTGGCACTGGTAGATTTTTTAAATGCTTCCAAATTCTCATATCCATATGTCAAAACACAGATTTTTATATTATACTTCACGTTTGATTACAAGAAAGGCAAATTCCTTTTTTTTTTTTTTTTGAGATAGAGTCTCGCTCTGTCGCCCAGGCTGGAGTGCAGTGGTGTAGTCTCCGCTCACTGCAAGCTCCGCCTCCCGGGTTCGCGCCATTCTCCTGCATCAGCCTCCCGAGTAGCTGGGACTACAGGTGCCGCCACCATGCCCGGCTAATTTTTTGTATTTTTAGTAGAAACAGCGTTTCACCATGTTAGCCAGGATGGTCTTGATCTCCTGACCTCGTGATCCACCCGCCTTGGCCTCCCAAAGTGCTGGGACTACAGGTGTGAGCCACTGAGTCCAGCCCAAGAAAGACAAATTCTTATGCCTCCTCAAGAATTTATCCTCAAATCCTAGTTTGAGAAACACTATCTTAAAAAACAACAAAAAAAAATCTTACTCTGTGGAAATATTTGACTTCCTGATTATTGATGTTAAAGAGAAATTTTCCTTTTTTTTTTTTTTTTGAGATGGAGTCTTGCTCTGCCGCCCAGGCTAGAGTGCAGTGAAGCAATCTCGGCTCACTCTGCCTCCTGGGATCAGGCAATTCTCCTGCCTTAGCCTCCCGAGTAGCTGGGATTACAGGCACCCGCCACCATACTCGCTAAATTTGTATTTTAAGTAGAGACAGGGTTTCACCATGTTGGCCAGGATGGTCTTGAACTCGCGACCTCAAGTGATCCACCCGCCTCGGCCTTCCAAAGTACTAGGATTACAGGCATGAGCCACGGCGCCCAGCCGAGAAATTTTCTTATTATAATTAGTAAAGGACAGAAATGTTAAGATTATCTTTGAAATGAAAACACAAAGTAGGTCTCTATTAGGAGGACTGATAGAGATACACACTATCACTAAGAGAAAATACATATAGTGGTGAAGAGAATTCCAAAGCATTTGCTGGGAAACACAAAAGAAACGGAAGCAGGCAATTATCGAATAAAAGGGACAGTTAAGGATTCAGAATGGACTCAACCTGGATGTTCTTTTTGAGAACTCAAAAAAAAAAAAAAAAAAAAAAAAGCAAGGAACTGAATTAGGAGCCTTCCATCATCAGCACCATTCACTCCAACTTTGTGCGAATACTGGATTTCTGGATGGTGAATTTTAAGCCTCTATGACACATACATTTATTATGTATGTATATTTTCTATCTCTTCAACTAGATGACATTTTCAAGGACAGGTTTTGGCATTTTGTTCAAACCAAACAAGGCTCTTCCTTTAATTTTGTGGAGGTGATAAATAGAGATTGTTGATTTTGAAGCGACATCAACATCTCATAGGGTCCTAGGATCTTTTCAGATTACATGTTTTCAGATAGAACTTGAGGCGCAAAGATGGAAAGACAGAGAAATGAGACATATGTGAGGGATTTGGCAGAAGGAATGAATTAGTGCTGGAGTCTGCTTTGAAGGATCATATCTGGGAACAAGGAAGAATGTATTTACTTATAGAGAAGGAGCAGTATAAACATTGTGCTTCACAGACAGTAATTTTTCCTCTAAATTACTTAAAAGACTAAACCTTCCTTAAAGTCAGGCAGTACGGAGGATGGTCAGCAGGAAATTCATCATTTCCTCCCCTTTCTTCTAGGTCAGTGGGATACAGTATTTGTCGGGCATGTGGTGTGTTGGGAACCTGGGGCCCATAGTGCAGTGTGGCTTCTGCCTATGTCCTGAGGAGCCTCCAAAACAACTCTCACCAATGCCCCAGTAAGCTCCTAGAGGCAGGATTCCAGGATTCACTTTTAAGGCTTTAACCCAGGAGTTGGCAACCTTCTTCTGTAATGGGCCAGATAGTGAATATCCTTGGTTTGCGGCCATCTGGTCTCTGTCGTGACTCCTCGGTGTTGCTGCGGTAGCTCGAAAGCAGCTGCAGAGCATACGCAAATGAAGAAGCATGGCTGTGATCCCATAAGATGGCATGCATGGACGCTGAAATTCAAATTTCATATGCTTTTCAAGTTAGAAAATATTATCCTTCTCTATTTTTTTCAGTCACTTAAAAATGTAAAGACCATTCTTCGCTGTGGGCCATACAAAAACATGTGGCATGTGGTAGGCTGGACTTGACCAGCAGGTCATAGTTTACTGATCCCTGATTGACTGACTTGAGACAGAGTCTCTATCTGTCACCCAGGCCAGAGTGCAGTGGCATGACCTTGGCTTATTGCAACCTCCACCTCTGGGTTCAAACAATTCTCCCTCAGCCTCCTGAGTAGCTGGGATTACAGACGTGCACAACCATGCCCAGCCAATTTTTGTATTTTTAGTAGAGACTGGGTTTCACTATGTTGAACAGGCTGATCTCGAACTCCCGGGCTCAAGTGATCTGCCCACCATGGCCTCCCAAAGTGTTGGGATTATAGGCATGAGCCACCACGCCCGGCCCCTGATCCCTGATTTAGAAAACCCCTAGCTGGTGGTAATGTACAGGTCAACATTGAGAATCCCTAGGCTAGATTTGGAGTTTCTCGAGCCCTAGGCCTAAGTTATCTTTGCATCCCCACACGGTAGGTGGGTGGTTGATCAAGGTTGAATGGATTCATCTTTATAGGTACTCTGCATCCCCATGCCATGTCAATATTATTGACATGATTAATAATCCAGGATTACCAGGGAGCAGGGCAGGTTATGACTGGTAAAGAGGAGACACCAAGCAGCAGCAGGTGCTGGAGGGTTCTCGGGAGGCAGAGGTTTGGGAGGGGCTGTGGTGGCCACAGGGGACTCCACTCAGACCTCGCTTCAAGAGAATCTGCTGCAAGGAGGGTAGCTGGTGGACAGTCATTAGCTGCTGCACCTTTGGATCCACCAGGGTTCACACAGAGGCCACGCTTTCCCGGGCTGTTCCCAGCTAATACTAAGCATGGCAGGGGCCTAGAGCTGGGCCATTTCTGCCCATTGCAAGACCTTCTGCTGGGCCATCTCCACCCTGGGGCTCTGCACCAGCCTGGCTGAGGCTTTCTCAGAGCTGCACTGCAGTGTGAGGCTCCTTCCACCCCTTTCTTCCTTCCCTCTCTCGGTTCACAGCTGCCAGACCTGCATTGTGGTCTGAAGCCATTCCCCAGGTACACCAGCTCCCTCTCCTCTTTATCCTTCACAGGGATTTCTTCCAGTCAATCTCTTCTTGGAGGACTTGGACTGACACAGGGACACTCAGGGGGAAGACTGGGAAAAGCAGACAGATCTCACTTTGTCGGGGTTTCTTTTTTTAAAAAGTTCTTTTTCCATTTTTTCCTTATTTCTCTGAAGCTAGAATGAACAGGGTTAGCAATAGCCATTCTAATGTTAATGGAATTGTTTTCATTATCATTATTTTTATTAATATTTTATTTTCAGGCAAGGTGGAGTGCAGTGGCATGATCACGGCTCACTGCAGCCTTGAACTCATGGGCTCAAAAAATTCTCTCACCTCAGCCTCTCAAGTAGCTGGGACTACAGGCATATGCCACAATCCCTGGCTAATTTTTTTTTTTTTTTTTTTTTTTTTTGTAGAGACCGGGTCTTACTACATTGCCCAGGCTGGTCTCAAACTCCTAGGCTGAAGAAATTCTTCTGCCTTGGCCTCCCAAAACGCTGGGATTACAGGCATGCGCCACTGTGCCCAGTTTATTCTGATTTTAATGGAATTGATGAAAGAATTGCAGTCAAGTGTGAAACTTCCTCCTGTGCTCACAGGTATTCTCGACTTGAGACTGGCAATTCCTTCGGGAAATTTTACATTGTGCTCATAGCGTCCAGTAAAAATGAATCCTTCTTTCACTTGTTTGTGGTAATGGTTGTGCAGTTGCCATATCACTGAGACATTTGAGAGGCCTTCAGGCGGGAGGCCTGGGAGCTACATTGGGTTTGACAATCTGAGGACTGACTCCAGCCTGGGTTGGTCACCAAGGGGTGAGGAAGCAGATGAGCTAGGCTGCGTGGAATGTCCCCAGATTTTGTCTGTCTTCATTGTCATTCTGTAGAATCTATTTGAGAATAGATATTCAAGTTCATTCCTGGGGAAGAATGATGCATAGAAACCAGATAAAAGCATCGAGGCTCCCTGCCGAGTGCCTGAGGTCTGGCGCAATCCTGCCACCCTCAGAAATGATGAAAGGGAAACTACAGGCCTGAGAGATGACAGACGCCACAGCTCAGTTCCTCCCCTTCCCAGGCTCATTTACCTGGATGCAGAGTCACGGGCTGTGTCCAGCTTCTGCAGTGGGGTGAGGACTTTTTTTTTTTTTTTTTTTTTTTTTTTTTTTTTGAGGCGGAGTCTCGCTCTGTCGCCCAGGCTGGAGTGCAGTGGCGCGATCTCGGCTCACTGCAAGCTCCGCCTCCCGGGTTCACGCCATTCTCCTGCCTCAGCCTCCCGAGTAGCTGGGACTACAGGCGCCCGCCACCACGCCCGGCTAATTTTTTTGTATTTTTAGTGGAGACGGGGTTTCATTGTGTTAGCCAGGATGGTCTCGATCTCCTGACCTCGTGATCCGCCCGTCTTGGCCTCCCAAAGTGCTGGGATTACAGGCTTGAGCCACCGCGCCCGGCCGGGGTGAGGACTTCTAGCATCGTTCTTATCAGGTCAGACTTTGGGCTGGATGGAGTCTGCAGATGCCATCATTAAGGGACTCTTTAAGTTGGCTAGGGGTGACAGAAGCTGACAGGATCTGGCATGCAGCTGCTGGGACTGATGAGCCAGAGGGGGCTAGGGGATACAAGCAGCTCCCGGCTTATGTGATGCACATCGGTAGAAACCCCAGGAGACGAGACCTTCTTCTCTGACAGTTTCAGGCCAAATCCTTGGAAGGGCGTTGATTGACTGGATCTGAATCATGTGCCCACATTTGGTCAAAGGAAGCTCATGTGGAAGGGGCTTTGTAGCAAAAAAGAGGGGGTGATGTTTCCAGAAGACGATGAGCTAGGCTGAGTGGACTGTCCCTTACCCCCACCACAGGGGACACAAAAGCTACCACTCTCCTCTGCACGTGACAGGAAGCAGGTCAGAGGCCAGGCCTTCAGATGAGATCCGAAAGCACACCAATATGAAAAGTAGTAGTCCAGAGTTCAGGAAAATAGCCAGGAATGAGACCTGTGGGAACAGGACTGAAGAAGGATGGCCAATATAAAAGTAGTAACAGTGAGCACATGCTGAATGCTGTATCAGCTAGGACGCTTTCACCTACAAATAAGGAGAAATCTTACTCAACACGTTTAAACAATGAAAAGGCTCAAGGTAGAGGCCTCTGGGATGCTTAAGACAGCAGCTCGATGGTCTTCAAGACCCTGGGTCTCTCCACCCTCCCACTTTATCTTCTCATCATTTTTATCTTCCTCTTTAGGTGAGGCTCCCTCACAGTCCTACAATGGTTAAGCATCTAAGTGTTATCACCTTCTATAATGAAATACAAGTGCTTCCCTTCCTTGAGTAACCCTCCCCCTGACCTTCTTCTATTTATGGTATAATATGCATAACATAGCATTTACCCTCTTAAGCATTTTAAAATGTACAGTTCAGCAGAATTAAGTACATTCACATTGTCGTGCAATCATCGTCGCCATCCATCTGTGAACACTCTGCATTTTTGAGAAACAAAAGCATTCAAACCATAGCCCACCCACTCTCCCACAGGCACTGGCATGCACCATTCAGCTCTCTGCCTCTACAAATTTGAGTATTCCAGGTGCCTCATATACGTGGAATAATACAGTATTTGTCCTTTTGTGACTGGCTTATTTCCCGTAGCATAATGTCCTCAAGGTTCATCCATGTTGTAGCATATGTCAAAATTTCCTTCCTTTTGAAGGCTGACTCACATCCCACTGTGTGTATACACTACATTTTGTTTATCCACATATCCCTTAAGGGACACTTGAGTTGCTCCTACCTTTTCACTATTGTGAATAATGCAGCTATAACAAATATCTCTTGGAAACCCTTCTTTTCTTTCTTTCTTTTTTTTTTTTTTTTGAGACATAGTCTCACTCTGTCGCCTAGGCTGGAGTGCAGTGGTGTGATCTCGGCTCACTGCAAGCTCCGCCTCCCAGGTTCACGCTATTTTCCTGCCTCAGCCTCCCGAGAAGCTGGTACTACAGGCACCTGCCACCACGCCTGGCTAATTTTTTGTATTTTTTAGTAGAGACGGGGTTTCACCGTGTTAGCCAGAATGGTCTCGATCTCCTGACCTCGTGATCCACCGGTCTTGGCCTCCCAAAGTGTTTGGATTACAGGTGTGAGCCACCGCGCCTGGCTGAGACCCTGCTTTTAATTCTTTTGGGGATATACCCAGAAGTGCAATTGCTGGATTGTACAATTACTTTATTTTATTTTCTGAGTCTTTTTTAAACCTGAAAACATCTTTCTAGAAGGTTTATCAAACAGGTTTCCCCTTCCACTTCTTTGTCCAGATTGCCTCATATGGCTATTCTTTTTTTTTTTTTTTTTGAGACGGAGTCTCGCTCTGTCGCCCAGGCTGGAGTGCAGTGGCCGGATCTCAGCTCACTGCAAGCTCCGCCTCCCGGGTTCACACCATTCTCCTGCCTCAGCCTCCCGAGTAGCTGGGACCACAGACGCCCGCCACCTCGCCTGGCTAGTTTTTTTGTATTTTTTAGTAGAGACGGGGTTTCACCATGTTAGCCAGGATGGTCTCGATCTCCTGACCTCGTGATCCACCTGTCTCGGCCTCCCAAAGTGCTGGGATTACAGGCTTGAGCCACCGCGCCCGGCCCATATGGCTATTCTTAATCAGTCATTGGCAGAGGAAGCAGAAATAGAACTGCTATGATTGGCTTAATCGTGTGGTCAAGGGTGGTGGCTTCCAGAGTAAAATTGGGATTCTACCAGGAAGAAAGAAGGGAAGAGGCATGCCTGTATGGCAGGCTGCTAGGCTCTTATCCAGCAACTACTCCTGTCCCTTTCTTTCCTACTGACTGGGGCTGCTACCCATGAGAGACACATAGCCACGTGACCCAATTCTGACATGAAGTAGGTGACCAACTCAGGTTTGCCTGGGACTTTCTTGGATTTAGTACTGTAAGTCCTGTGTCCCAGAATGCTGTGGGGGAAAACTCTTCTATTTGATTATAAAAGAGAGACGTGTGAGGGGAGTTCTTCTTAACCCCACTTCCTCCCTGGCTTAGGCAAGTTTGTGTGAGGTCATGATGCCTGGATCTCTGGCAGCCATTTTGCTATTACAAGGTGGTAAGTTTAAGGATGAAAGTCAAGCTCCTTAGTTTAATTAGATCCCATTTGTCAATTTTGGCTTCTGTTGCAATTGCTTTTGGCATTTTCATCATGAAGTCTTTGCCCATGGCTATGTCCTGAGTGGTATTACCTAGGTTTTCTTTTAGGGTTTTTATGGTGTTGGGTTTTACATTTAAGCCTTTAATCCATCTTAAGTTAATTTTTGTATAAAGTGTAAGAAAAGGGGTCCAGTTTCAGTTTTCTGCATATGGCTAGCCAGTTTTCCCAGCACCATATATTGAATAGGAGATTTTTCCCTATTGCTTGTTTTTGTCCAGTTTGCCAAAAATCAGATGGTTGTAGATGTATGGTGTTATTTCTGAGATTTCTGTTCTGTTCCATTGGTCTATATGTCTGTTTTGGTACCAGTACCATGCTGTTTTGGTTACTGTGGCTTTGTAATATAGTTTGAAGTCAGGTAGCATGATGCCTCCAGCTTTGTTCTCTTTGCTGAAGATTGTCTTGGCTATATGGGCTCTTTTTTGCTCCCATATGAATTTTAAAGTAGTTTTTTTCTAATTCTGTGAAGACTGTCAATGGTAGTTTGATGGGAATAGTATTGAATCTATAAATTACTTTGGGAAGTATGACCATTTTCACAATATTGAGTCTTCCTATCTATGAGGATGGAATGTTTCTCCATTTGTTTGCGTCCACTTTCATTTCCTTAAACAGTGGTTTGTAGTTCTCCTTGAAGAGGTCCTTCACATCCCTTGTTACTGTATTCCTAGGTGTTTTATTCTCTTTGTAGCAATTGTAAATGGCAGTTCATTCATGATTTGGCTCTCTGCTTGTCTATTGTTGGTGTATAAGAATGCTTGTGAGTTTTGCATGTTGATTTTGTATCCTGAGACTTTGCTGAAGTTGCTTTTCAGCTTAAGGAATTTTTGAGCTGAGATGATGGGGTTTTCTAAATATAGAATCATGTCTTCTGCAAACAGAGACAATTTGACTTCCTCTCGTCCTATTTGAATACATTTTATTTCTTTCTCTTGCCTGATTGCCCTGGCCAGGACTTCTAATACTATGCCGAATAGGTATGGTGAGAGAGGACATTCTTGTGTTGGTTTTCAAAGTGAATGCTTCTAGCTTTTGCCTATTCAATATGACATTGGCTATAGGTTTGTCATAAATAGCTCTTGCTGTTTTGAGGTATGTTCCATCAATACCTAGTTAATTGTGAGTTTTTAACAATTAAGGATGTTGATTTTTATCAAAGGCCTTTTCTGCATCTATTGAGATAATCATGTGGTTTTTGTCTTTGGTTCTGTTTATGTGATGGATTACGTTTATTGATTTGCTTATGTTAAACTAGGCTTGCATCCCAGGGATGAAGCCGACTTGATTGTGGTGGATAAGTTTTTTGATATGTTGCTGGATTTGGTTTGCCAGTATTTTACTGAGGATTTTCACATCAAGGGACAGCCAAAATGCTTCATTAAACAGGTCCTATTCACTGAGACCCCCCAGTAGGGGTCGTCAGACACCCTATACAGGAGCAATCCTACTGGCATCAGATTGGTGCCTGTCAAGGTCAGAGATCCCAGAAGAAGGAGAAGATACCCATCTTTGCTGTTCTTCAGCCTCCTTGAATGACATCTGCAAGTGCAGGAGTGAACCAGTTGAATAGCGCCTAAAGTGAACCCCTAGCAAACTGCAGCAGCCTTGCAGAAGAGGGAACTGACCATTGAAAGAAAAACAAACAAACAAACAAACAAACAGAAAACAACAACAATTGCTTCAAGACCCATCAGTGTGCTGTATGTGGAAGACCCATCCCACATGCAGAGACACACATAGGCTCAAAATAAAGGGATGGAGAAAAATTTACCAAGCAAATGGAAAGCAACAAAACAAAACAAAACAAAACCAGGGGTTGCAATCCTAGTCTCTGACAAAACAGACTTTAAACCAGCAAAGATCCAAAAAGACAAAGAAGGGCATTACATAATGGTAAAGGGATCGATTCAACAAGAAGAGGTTACTATCTTAAATATATATGCACCCAATACAGGAGTACCCAGATTAAAAAGACAAGTTTTTAGAGACCTACAAAGACCTCCCACACAATAATAGTGGGAGACTTTAATGCCCTTCTGTCAATATTAGACAGATCAACGAGACAGAAAATTAACAAAGATATTCAGGACTTGAAAACAGCTCTGGATCAAGCGGACCTAATAGACATCTACAGAACTCCCCACCCCAAATCAACAGAACATACATTCTTCTCAGCATCACATCGCACTTATTCCAAAATTGACCACATAATTGGAAGTAAGACACTCCTCAGCAAATGCTAAAGAACGGAAATCATAACAGTCGCTCAGATCACAGTGCAATCAAATTAGAACTCAGGATTAAGAAACTCACTCAAAACCACACAACTACATGGAAATTGAACAACCTGCTCCTGAATGACTCCTGGGTAAATAATGAAATTAAGACAGAAATGAAGAAGCTCTGCAGCCAAAAAACATATGAAAAAATGCTCAACATCACTCATCATTACAGAAATGCAAATCAAAATCACAATGAGCTACCATCTCATGCCAGTCAGAATGACGATTATTAAAAAGTCAAGAAACAACAGATGCTGGTGAGGTTGTGGAGAAATAGGAATGCTTTTATACTGTAGATGGGAGTGAAAATTAGTTCAACCATTTTGGAAGACAGTGTGGCAATTCCTCAAGGATCTAGAACCAGAAATACCATTTGACCCAGCAACCCCATTACTGGGTATATACCCGAAGGATTATAAATCATTCTACTAAAAAGACACATGCACACGTATGCTTATTGCAGCACTATTTACAATAGCAAAGACTTGGAACTAACCCAAATGCCCATCAATGATAGACTGCATAATGCAAATGTGGTACATATACACCATGGAATACCATGTAGCCATGAAAAGGAATGAGCTCATGTCCTTTGCACAGACGTGGATGAAGCTGGAAGCCATCATCCTCAGCAAAGTAACACAGGAACAGAAAACCAAACACCACATGTTCTCACTCATAAGTGGGAGTTGAACAATGAGAACATATGGACACAAGGAGGGGAAGAAAACACACTGGGGCCTGTCTGGGGCCGGGGGAGAGGGGAGGGAGAGGATTAGGACAAATACCTAATGCACACAGGGCTTAAAACCTAGATGATGGGTTGATAGGTGCGGCAAACCACCATGGCACATGTATACTTATGTAACAAACCTGCACATTCTGCACGTGTATCCTGGAACTTAAAGTAAAATTTAAAAAACAACTACACACAAAAAAAGAAAGTCAAGCTTCTGAGTGGAAGATGGAAAGAACTTACGTCCTCAATACATACCTGGATGGTGGAGTCAAACTTGGGACTGTCCTTTACTCCCACCACCTCCAACTGCTGCCAGTGTTACCATGTGTCAGGAAGTAAACTTCACAGGCAGACTCTGAGGCAGGAACTGTCACTAGCTGTTTTCCAGGTAAGGAAGCTGGTGCCCAATTTGTTAAGTACCTTCCTTGAAGACACCTGGCTCGTATGTGAAGGAGCTGAGACTTGAACTTAGGCAGTTGGCAGGACGGAGCACAAAGCTGAGTATCGAAGGATATATGGATGAGGTCGGCATGAGGGGCGAATAGTGTCTATTGAAAAGGAGCCACGATTTCTTCCTCAGTAGCTAGTACTGGTTTTTCTAGCAACACCAGCCATTCTCCCCACCCACACTCCTGCTCAAAGGCTCAGCTTCACTTCCAGCCCCTATGGGTGGACCCAGGGAGTCATATGTGAATCTGGCAGTCTCACCCCCACTCACAGTTGATTGGACTAAGGTCAAGTATTTAACACAAAGGGAGTGAATCAGACCTCTCTCCTAGGACTGTGGACTAAAGACGTTGAGTAAAGGATTCAGTTGTTATGAGGCCACGCTGCAAGGTCAGTGTCAAGGTTGGAATCAGCACTTGAGGTTTTGGTAGAGAAGCATCCTTAGCTAAAGCTTGTACTTTTTCTTAAATTGGTCCTTATCAACTTTTAAGATAGATGCTCAGGGATCCCAGGGTCAGATGAAAGTGGGACAAACCTATTGCTGCCATGCCAGGATCTCCAGGTGAACCTTGAGAAGCTGGAATTCAGAGAGTCATAGCTCAGCAAAGGAAAAGAGGAGTCCACAGAGTCCAGCCGGTGATGCCCATATAGCTGAGAGGGGTACAGAAAGGTGGGGGCAGTGTCCAGATGACTGTCCCTCACCATCCTGGTCAGCCCCCAGGGTGTACAGGTGCACAGTTAGGAAGTCCTGTGCTCACTCTGTGTGGGGAAGTCAAGGTTTTGTTTTCCGTTTTTTTTGAAACGGTGTCTCACTCTGTCACCCAAGCTGGAGTGCAGTGGTGTGATCTTGGCTTACTAAAACCTCCACCTCCCAGGCTCACGCGATCTCCCACCTCAGCCTCCCACGTAGCTGGAACTACACAGGCACATGCTGCCACACCTGGCCAATTTTTGTATTTTTTGTTGAGGTTTTGCCATGTTGCCCAGGCTAGTCTCGAACTCCTGAGCTCAAGCAATCCACCCGCCTCGGCCTCCCAAAGTACTGGGATTACAGGGTTGAGCCACTGCACCAGGCCTGGGAGCCAAGGTTCTATATACAGATTTTTGACACAGAATTCTTATAGCTAACAAAATATTACCAACGCCATATTAGGGGAAAGCAGAATGTTCCCTTCTAAGTAATTTACGAAGTGGTTTGGTGAGGGTGGGGGGTTCAAGGTGACCTGGCCAGAAAATTGGGCTTTTTCTAGTTTTACACATCACAAGGCACAGCTACAGGGAAGTCAAAGTTAGGGAGAAGCAGAACCTGGGACTGTTTCGGGGAGCCCTTTCCAGATTGGACAACAGCGAACTGGCCTTTCTTTCCTGATAGTCACAGACCTCAGGCCTGCTTACAGAGTCTGTGCACAAATTGTCTTTATGCTCTATAGTTTACTTTTTCACTTAAAGAGTCAATTTTCACCTCACTTTCATGCTAAAACTTCACCTCAAAGTGAACATGGAATGTACATTGCATATATGTTTACTCACTGCATTCACGCCTGACTTCCCTCATGAATATTCATACATTTCCTCCAAACCTGCTGAATATGTATATAAGGCTCACCTTGCGAGGCATGAGTATACCAGCTTTCCTCTCCCTTCCGTGGAGCACGTACTTTCCGTTTTCCTTGGAGGTGGCGTTCCCCAATCTGCAGATGACTTCTCCCTCTGAAAATGGTTTTCTCCTTTCCTTCCTCCATGGGGCTTTTTTGTTGACAATCCTCATCCTCTGCCACATGTCTTCTGCTGGGTTCTCCAAAAGGAGACCTGGAATTGGGGGCTCATGTGTAAATTGTCTGTTAAGGAAGTGTTTCGCGGAGGGAGTGGAGAGGACGAAGAAACCAGGCAGGGCTGTGATTTCAAGTGAAGTCCCCTCCTCAGCCTGACGCCATGGGGCGCTCTGGAGTGGGACTCACCCCACAGTTTATCCCCTCTCAAGGCACAGGAGTGGCGCTTTCACACTCCCATCGCCTTAGTAGTTAGTGCACGGGCAATCACTGAGGAAGGAAACACCTGCTGGCCATGAGGAGCGAAGCACGGAGAAGCTGTGAGACACTGCTGAAGGGATTTTGCAGGCACATAGGTGGAGGTCAACCAGCAGACAGGTGAGCCGGGATCAGAGCTACCCAGCCAACCTGCAGCTGTGTGGGAAGCGAAGGCTTTTTGGTCTGTGCTAGTGAGATTTTGTTCTTGTCTGTCATGCAGCATTCTTGAAGCCGTAGCTGACAGTAAGTTATTGGGATTTTCTGGCTCCTTATGGTTTTCCAGTGCTTTGAAATGCAGCTGGACATTCTGCTCCTGGGTTCTGTGGCATACAAAGGATCCTAATTTAAAAAAACGAAACAAACATTTCCACTTCAGCTAGTTTAAGCGGTTTCCCTTTCCTTGCAAGGAAAAGATTTCCCACCTATCAGCTGTGCAGCTGCAGTCGTTCAGGTTGAGATATGATTTAACGTAGTCTGTGGTTTCTTGTTGGCTTAGAATATTTCTAGACAGTTTTTGAAAGAATAGCCCTTGAGCTTACCCAGCCAAAGGTACACTCACCTCCTTTGAACCTTCATCCAGGATGTCAGCTTTACCTGTGGGTCCTGGCAATTAAGTAACCTTTTATGAGAGTCCTGTAGGGGCCCGGAGGAGCTGGGCTCTGTGTATTGATGAAAGGAACCCAGTGCTCCCTCTTCTCAGAAGCCTGAATGGCAGAAGTGTTCCCAGCCTTGAGCTAAAGCAGGGATAAATCATTCACTGTGGATTCTTTAATATAAAAGCCAATATGGGCTTCCTGGTAGAATGTGGCAGAAACAGAGCTGTCTGCCTCCAAAGGGCACCTCTCTGTGTTTTCATTCCCCAAAGAGGTGCAAACTTAGAAATCCTGCAATTCTTCTTTAAAACGTCTCTGAGGTTTTTCCTTAAGATCGTCACTAGTGCCTTCAATTGTAGCCTAACTTTATTTTCATGATTGCTGACACCTCATACTACCAGAATCAAGGTATAATTTCCCCTAAGGTATTAGTGAGGAGAAAAGAAATGGCCACTTTGACTTCCTCGAAGCATCCCTATTCTTTTTCTCTGGCTCGTTGCTATTTTCGTTTTAATTTTTAAGAAACCTCCAGGCTTTTCTGGTAATTGCAAAGCAGGGAATTAAGTTGATTTTAGGCTTTGTTAGGCTGCTGATGGGTTACAAATGTTTTGGACAATTGCTTAAATTGTAAACTCATGATCATATTTCTTTTTCCTCTCTGTTTAATTTCTTTTTCTCTTTCTTCCTTGGTTATGAAAGTGGGAGAGTTCTCTGAACCCCCTTGCAGGACGTGTGGCTTATCTGTCTGGCCTCCATGCGCACTCAGACTCTCTTATGGGAGGGAGAGCATGCAGATGGACAGGTGCAGGAGCCTGGGTGAGTGTCCCTGGGCTCTGGCCCCACAGCAGCATCCAGGGGTGGGTACCCACAGCTCCTGAAGCCCAAGTGGACGTGTGTTACAGCACGCTCTCTTAGCTTTGTCATCCATGGACAGTGTTAACCAAGTTCAGTACCCTCTTGGTACCTGGGTTGTGGTCCAGAATCCAGGAAGAATCAGGTCACACACAAACTTGAAGGATGAATGCAGGGGTTTTATTGAGTGGTGGAGGTGGCTCTCAGCAGGATGGATGGGGTGCTGGAAGGGAGATGGAGTGGGAAGATGATCTTCCTCTGGAGTTTGGCTGTCCAGCGGCCGATCTCCTCTCTGACTGTCCCCAGTCGAACTCCTCTCAGTGTTTAGATATTCCTTCTCTTCTCTCTGCTGCACTGTTCTGCCATTCATCTGTTTTTCTGTTCATCTCCTCGTCTGCTCATCTGCTCATGGAGCCTGAGGTTTGGAGGTTTATGTGGGTACAGGGTAGGGGGTGTGGCAGGCCAAAAGGCAACTTTTGGGTGCAAAAACAGGAATACCTGTTCTCATTTTGGGTCGTGGGTTTCCAGGTTTGAGGGTGGGATCTTTGCCAGGGAACCACCCTCTTCTACGCTGTATTTTCCTGTCTCCTGTCCATATCAGTTAGAGTATACGATATTTGGTCAGCAAAATTGACGAGACCATGAGTTTGAGAGGTAGCTCAACCAAGGTATTGTCTCTTTATTATAATTGCCAGTTTTTCATCTAATCCTTTTATAAATTTTGAGTTAAGGAGAATATCATTTTGATGATTAGAATAACTTTCTTCTCATGGGTCTGAATATTGTTGAAATACTTTTTCAAATCTCTCATAGTATGACATTATAGGCTCATCAAAATGTTGTTGGCATTGTTTTATTTTACTCCAATCAACTACTGTTTTGAAAACTAAGGAGATAGTATCTAGTAAAGACTTGGCAATACTGCAGGCCCATTCATGATCTGCTTCAGAAAATGTATGCAAGTTTTTCACAATTTATTCCTGCAGTTTACCTTTGCTACCCAGTCTTGGCTTTTCTTTCTGATATTAACATGTGAACCAATTGGTGTATGTCAGAAAATCCAGCCAGAGTCGTAAGTTCAAATATTTATTTCAAATTCTTTAGCAAATTCAGTGGAGTTCTGAAGAGGATACAGGAATTCTTTAGGCCTTTAAGTTCCACTTTGGACCATAATCAATAACCAAGGCAGGTTCTCCTCTATCAGACACAAAGTATTTCCAGAATGGTGCCGGAACAGCAGAAGGTAGAGGAGGAAAGAGAGGTAAGTTCGGACAAGGAAGTTCTGGCAAAAGAAAAGAAGATGAAGAAGGGGGAAAACTTTTGGCAGTCTTTTTCAATTTAGAAAGTGTTTTAGACAATCTTTTGTTTTCCACTTGCAAAGAAATGACTATTAGAACCTCTCTAGAAACTTCTAACACCACTGAAAATAGGTACCATCCGCAGTTATTTTGTTTTATTTTAGAGCTGGCTTTTTCTAACTGACTGTACTGATAAACTAGGCTAGGTATTTCAAAGGTACTCCATGTGGACTATTGTAATTTGGGGGTCTCTGGGAGTTATGTGAGACCATTTTTCTAAATATTTGCATGAAGCAATGCTGTAAGTATTACACAGAAGTCCAGTTGGTGTTTCTAAAGGTGATTCTCTTAGTAAGGAGGAAGAGTCAGTTTTAGAAGTATAATTGCCCACAATTTAGATCTTCCTTTTGCATGAGCAAAAATATCTAATGGGATTTCGTTTTGGATGGAGTGTGCAGCTTATACGAATAGCTCCTCAAGGTGTCAACCCTGAGTGGGTTCTTACCTTTTACGTGTCTTGGTGGTTCCAAGAAACTTGGTGCTTAAGGCATTAGATGACTAGCCTTTATGTGTTTCCACTGGGTTAAGCAAGGCTCCCTACGTGTTCTTCTTAAAAGACTTCCGTGAGACAGTTCACATTGTAAGTGATTATCTCCAACATTCCTACAAGACCTTAGCCACCTAAGGTGCCTTTTGTTTAGGTGGAACAGCATCTTATTTTGTCCTCTTCTTATTTTGGTCACTCAAGAAGAAAGTATAGATTTATCAATTGAGCCAAGTTTCAGAATCTGGCCAGCTTTTAAAATTACACTTTTTATGCATTTTTATTTTTTTTGCTTAAGCCACAAAGATCCACTTCCTCTTTGCAGAGAGAACTCTTTCCCCCCGACTAAAATTTTGAATGAGAGAAAAAGTTGAAAATCAAAATCTCTAATGAATAATTCCAAAACAACCCCTTAACCTCAGAGAAAAGTAAAACTCACAAATTCCTGATTAGCAGAATCTCTAGAGAATAACAAATGAAACTCCTGCCTTGAGGTAGAGCTTCAATTCCAACTCTGTTGAGTTAGGAATGTGTGTAGCTCAAATATTCTGCATCTGCAACCAAGCCTGGGATGATTTGGACTGAGAGGGGCCTTACCAGAGATCTCCATTGACTCTTGTGAAATTGGGTGAATGAAAATCATTTGTGTTGGTGCTGCTACTAGAAAGGAGTCCTGATCCAGACCCCAAGAGAGGGTTCCTAGATCTCATGTAAGAAAGAATTCAGGGTGAGTCCACAGAGTAAAGTGAAAGGGAGTTTATTAGAGAAGTAAAGAAACAAAAGAATGGCTGCTCCGTAGAGCAGCCCCAAGGGCTTCTGGTCGGCTATTTTTATGGTTATGTCTTGATTATATTCTAAACAAAGGGTGATTTATTCATGAGTTTTCCAGGCAAAGAGCAGGGAGCTCCTGGAACTGAGGGTTCTTCCCCTTCTTAGACTATAAGGGGTAATTTGCAGACATGACCATGGCATTTGTAAACTGTCATGGCACTGGTGGGAGTTTTTTAGCATGCTAATGTATTATAATTAGTGTATAATGAGCAGTGAGGCTGACCAGAGGTCACTTTAGTCACCATCTTGGTTTTGACAGGTTTTGACTGGCTTCTTTACTGCATCCTGTTTTATCAGCAAGGTCTTGGTGACCTGTATCTTGTGCCAACCTCCTGTCTCATCCTGTCACTAAGAATGCCTAACCACCTGGGAATGCAGCCTAGCACATCACAGCCTCATTTTACCCCACTCCTATTCCAGGTAAAGTTGCTCTGGTTTGAATGCCTCTGATAGTACCAGTGCTCCATCTGTCGGTGAAGTGACAGGGATCACTGAAGGTCCACAAAAGGATTTCTTGGCTGCAGCACCTGATTAAAACCTTCTTCCCTGGCAACATTCATCTCAGTGATTGGCATTCTGTGTGGCAAGCAACAGGATCTAGACCACACTCTTGGTGTTTTGGTGACAAGATTTCATCACGATTTCAGAACTGCATGTAATTTAAAATATATACATTGTTAATTTCTGGAATTTTTCATTTACTATTTTCTGACCATCATTGACTGTGGATAACCAAAACCATAGAAAGTGAAACTACAGATAAAGGCAGACTACCATAGTCAGAAGTTGCTGGAGTGTTAATTTTAAATAATGAGATTCAGAACAGATGATTAAGTATAGAGTTTATTTGAGCGCAAAGCTTGGGAATGGCCACCCACAAAAGCACTGACTCCAGACAAATAGAGTTAGCATTTGATAAGTGGGGAAGCTAAAGTTTCAATTATATAGGCAAAGAGAGAAATTCTAGCAGGATTACAACATTTTCCATATAAGGTCAGGTATACATGCCATAGAAATTTGATTGTTTACAGATTGCCCCATTCCAATAGAGATTAAACTTTATTAATTTTGAGAAGGGGCAGTAATCTGAGGGGGTCTTATCTCCAGTACTGCTTGGTCTTTTTAATTATTTACAGAAACAAAAGGCAGAATTTGCAGCTGGATGTCGTGTGACTCAGGTTTTACAGGCACATTCAAGACTCAGGATAATTTAAAGTCCCAACAGCTGTAAATCTGAATTATTTAATTTCACAGCCTAAAATATTTCCTATCTTCTCCAGGCTAAATCAATGGTTTGGAACTTTAGGGGAGGAAAAGTAATTTTTTCTTTACCCCTGTGAGTTATTAGTTGGACAGATCCCTGTAACAAAAGACAGATTAGCAAGAGAAAAACAAATAGAAGTTTATTAACATGTATACTTCAAACATACATGGGAGATACCCAGAGAAATGAGGATATCTAAAAGAGATGACTTTGAATTCAGGCTTGAATACTACTATCTACTGAAAACTGAGGAGGATTGGTCTGGGGAAGGCTAACCATGGAGAGGTATACAGCAGAGAACAGGAAACAGGGTGAGGTTTGTCATGTAGATTTAAGTCAGTGCCTTTGCCATTATATGTGTCTCTAGTGATTTAGTCCTCTTTCTTTTCCTGGTACAGAGAGGGAGACACCCTTAAAATGAAGATTTCATTTGTGGAAATGAATTTCTCTTACAAAAGTGTAACTTGTACTCAGTTTTCAGAACTTCTCTTGTGTCTGCAGTTGCTTGAAATAATCAGATTAAAATAATTCTTGTGCCAAAGAGACATAATATGGGGTAGCACATTCTGGCCTCCTACACAACTTATTTCTCTGGTGCCAATCTATCTCTGGTAGAGAGAAAAAGGGAAGAGGGAGGAGAGAGGGAAAGGACGTCCCCTCTCCAGCCTCCAACCCAGATTCCGGCTTTGCCCAGAGGGTTATTTGTTAGGATTAGTCATTGTTCACATTAGCCTTCACTGGAAGACAGTGGTCTCAGCTAAAAACTTGGGAGAACCCCTGACTAAAGTAGTCTGCCTTTATCTGTGGTTTCATTTTCCATGGTTTCAGTTACCCACGGGCAATGGTGGTCTGAAAATATTATGTGAAAAACTCCAGAAATAAACATTTCATAAGTTTTAAATTGAGTGCTGTTCGGAAATCTTGTTACAAAACACCAGGGATTTGATCTGGGTCCTGTTGCTCACCACACAGAAAACCAGTCACTGAAATGAGTGTCATCTGGGAAGAAGGCTTTAATCAGGTGCTGCAGCCAAGAAGAACAGGAATGAGTCTCAAATCCATCTCTCTGATGACTAAAATTGGGAGGTTTGTATAGTGGAGAAGGAGGGAAAACAGGAATTAGGGAGGAGTAAGGAAGCACTTATGATGGATGAAGGGTCTGATGTCTCATTGTCTGGATGCAGTGATCTGATGAGTTTCAGTTCATCTCCTGAGGAAGGAACTCAGATGAAACAAATGTAAGTTTGAAGTGTTAAGACCAGGGAGAATCAATTTCTATGTTTATTCAAAAAACTGTAAAAATTATTTCCATGAGACAGTATGAGGCAGTTTTAATCCCCACTTTCTCTTTATCAATTCCTCAGTCATGGGGAATCTGCTGGTCATTTCCTTTTGCTGCTTCATGTTGAAGAGGGGGCGATGTGGGATGATGATGAGGAATGAAAACGTTACCCCTGTAAATGGAAGTACTCAGGAGTACCTGGCTGGCGCCCAGCTGGTCCAAACACCATGTGCCTCCAACTGTGTCTCGTTATAATAAAAGAAAACAGATTCTTACTGAAATCAGGCAAATAGCTATATTGCCACAGATTAAGAATATTCAGAAATAGTTTCTGAATTCTGGAGAATTCAAGCAGAGATAGAGAAATATGCATCAGGTTTTGTTTACAAGGCTAAAATAGCTTAAAAAAAAAAAGAATTTTTCTTGACTCTGAGAAACAAAAAGAATTAGCAATGTTTGAAAGAAAAAAGTCACAAAGATTATTTCAGTCCTCTAATAGTTCAGTGCATGCAATTAACTCTTGTTTTGCTTCATATTGGGTTGACAATATTAATGAACAAAAACAGCTTTGTAAGTATAGTCCTGGCTGTTTCTTTTTTTAGTCCAATGGCATAATCACCAAAGTTATCAGAAATCTATATTCAAGAGTCTTTTTCATGGAATCCCCTAAAGAAGTAAGTTGTTTTTTAAAAAAAAACAAAAACAGGTCGGGTGCAGTGGCTCACGTCTGCAATCCCAGCACTTTGGGAGGCCAAGGTGGGTGGATCACCTGAGGTCAGGATTTCTAGACCAGCCTGGCCAACATGGTGAAACCCTGTCTCTACTAAAAATACAAAAATTAGCTGAGCATGGTGGCAGGCACCTGTAATCCCTGTTACTTGGGAAGCTGAGGCAGGAGAATCACTTGAACCCAGAAGGTGGAGGTTACAGTGAGCCGAGATTGTGCCACTGCAATCCAGCCTGGGCGACAGAGCGAGACTTTGTCTCAAAACAACATCAAAAACGAAAAACCAAGACATTTATTCTCTCATGGTTTTTTGAGGCTAGAAGTCCAAAATCAAAGCGTTAGCTGAGCTGGTCCTTTCTGGAGGTTCTGACAGAGAATAACATGCCTTTCACCCCACTTTTGGTGGTTGCTGGCAATGCTTGGCGTGGCTTGGCTTGTGGCCGCATCACTGCAATTTCCTCCCTCAGCAGCACGTGGTGTTCCACTCTCTGCATCTCTGCATGTCCTTCTTCTTCTTATAAGGAGTCAGTTATCAGATTTAGGGCTCACCTAAAATGATCCTATTTCCAAATAAGGTCACATCTTGAAATTCTGGATGGACACAAATTTTGGAGGGACACTATTCAACCCATTACAATAATCATCCAGGAACTATCAATGACCCTACTATGATTACACTACCAAGGTTTACACATTCTTCTTTCGTCAGTAGAGATACAGTGACTATAGCTAATTCTTTGGTAATTCCCTAATCCAGAGATGGTGTAGGTATTCAGAAGTCTAGATCAACTTGACTCTGATATGTGTAAGAAAATTTGTAAGAATAAGAAGTAAGTTTTAGACTATAACTGATGATAAGCTGCTTTTTGAGAAGAATCAAAATGAAGCAATAATTGTGGATGACAAAAGTCTTAGGACAGCTATAGTTAAAAACACAGTTGACAAAGAAATTTGGTTATTTCTGTGTCATACAACAATTTAGCATAATAATCATTATTACTATTACTGATAACATATACTAAAACACGTAAGAATTTTAGGAATCTCATACAACTTTGGAACACATTAATAACATATTTATATAAATATAACCCAGGGAAAGTTAAACACAACTTCATATTTGACAATGTTTTCTGTATAATTTTAACATATCAAATAAGCTTAAATGTCTCTCTTGGACTTTGGGGAAACTTAGTTTCTAAAAAGTTAGTTTAAGGTAAAAAAAAAAAATACAAAACTGAATTTAGAACTTGAGATTTTTGCTTTGCAAATTTGTCAGATATCAAATGTCTGAAACACTTGATATTCCCAAATAGGATCACAGGTCATTCATCTAGCCAAAATGATAATTCAAAGATTTCAAAAAATGATAACCTTTATTCTTTGGTAGAGTGGAGACTCAGGTTCCCAAACAATAAAACCTAATAAAAGCAGCATGAGGTCAACTAAATCTCTCTCTCTCCTTTGTCTGCAGTTTACTCAAAAGGTAGACAACAATCTTTCATTATCTCTTATTAATATTACATGAAAATTTTGTTCAAAAGAGAAAACCAAATTTTAACATTCGTATAGTGTACTATTAATGTTAAAGCTAATTTTAATAGAAGCTTATGAATAAAACTATTTAATTTTAATCAGTTTGACCAAAAGATAATATTTCCATAAATCCTTTATAGCCTTTTACAATTTTCTATTAAAAAGTAGATCAATGCTCCAAGAAAACCTTGTTATTCTGACACAGCGGCCCAGATGCTGGCCTTGCATCAGTGTGCTTTTGATATTAATGTTTAATTTGTAGAAAAACTCTGAACTAATCTTATCTCTCAAAATCGGCCCTTAAAATCTCATGCACTCACCTCGTCCTTGATAGTCCCTAGGCCTGGAAGGATTGAATAGTTTTAATATATAGCTCTGTGTCTCTGAAAACAACTCATTTTGATTGTTGCCTTCTCCCAGGTCTGAAGACAAGGCTTTGACTGGTGTCAATGTTTGAGATTTAGCAGGAGTTGGTGACTTTTTCAGACCAAGGAATTAAAGGTCTGTAACTTGACAGCCAAGGACTTTAAAAAGCAATACAGAAAGTTACATGGATGTAAAAACCTTAATTTATTTATATTTTAATGTTTTTTATTTTATTGAGACAGGCTTTTGCTCTGTTTCCTAGGTCAGAGTGCAGTGGTACAATCATGGCCTGTTGTAAGCCTTGACCTCCTGAGTTCAAGCAATCCTCCCACCTCAGCCTCCCAAATAACTAGGACTACAGGCAAATGCCACACACCTTGCTAAATTTTTTCTTTTGGTAGAGATGGGACCTCTCTATGTTGCCCAGGCTGGTCTTAAACTCCTAGGCTCAAGTGATCCTCCCATCTCAGTCTTCCAAAGTGCTGGGATTACAGGCATGAGCTACCATGCCTGGCCCTTCATTCCTTTTAATTCCAGTTTTCCTAAGCCATCAAAAACTTCATAACAATGACATAGGAATTATCTCAATAACACGTAGAATCTGTTTCTTACGCCAGTTACCAAAAAGTAAAGAAAGACCATCTGTAGTGTGATTGCTTCTCCTATGGTATCATAACTTTTTCATATTCCTCTCCCCTACTTACTGGTTCCTTTCTTCTTTATTTTACACATCACCTTTTCAAGTCCATAATGTGAATCAACCTTTAGGTAACTTTTGAATTTAGACAAATTTTTTTCTCAATAGGGACACATCTTCTTTGTCACATTTTATATACAGAATTATATATTAATTAGAATTCTTATTCTTTAGCAACCTTACATTTTAGTGAAAAACCTAGGAAGTAAGAAATATTGAACTTCTATCAGATACCAGCATCTTCTAGATAAGAACATTCCATAATTTTTAAAAATATGTTTCCCCATTTCATAACCCCTTCTTAATTAGAAATTACCAAGACATTTAATGACCATCCAAATGATTTCAAGATTTAAAATTACACAAAAAGTTCACCTACAGCATTTACCTCCTTTATATTTTATTCATTTTTAGAAATTTATCTAGATTACTTAGGAGAACTGAGATATTAGACAAAACTAGTCATTATTTCCTTGTCAACTATTTTTTATAACCTGTGCATATTAGGTGTTCACCTAAGTAAGAAGCTTAAAGTTAAATATATGGGTATTTTCATCAATAACTCAGAAGATTCAGCTGTTTTCATAAAACCAAAAACTTTAGTCTTATTTATCAAAAAAGTCACTCAAAGATCATTTTGTTTTTGATTGGGTTTATAGTCTTATAACCTTTTGTGCCAAGCCCTGACATATTTAAATATGTAGCACAGACAAATATAAAACCTGGACAAAAAATGTATGCTGCCAATTCCAAAGACATTTCTATTTTTATTTTACCCATAATCTTAAAGCCAGCTTGTTTATTAAATATTTACTAAAGTCATGTGAACTTGAAAAATGCTTAGACTTACTAACTTATGGGTGCTCTTTTGCTTACAAGCCAATTTGGTACTCTGTAGACACAATATATAATAAATGTACATCCACATAAACACATCTAGACATATATGCACACACATAAACAAAGATCCAATGGCTTTTACCTCGAAACTCTACCCATGAGATAACAACATAAATTTGTCAGTTTAAAAACATGTTCACATGGCTAAACTGTTTGCCTCAATAGGTAATCCAATGAGGGCTGTGACCAAAATTTTGGGTAAAGCAATGGTAGTTCAATTTTAGAGGACAAACCTCCCCAAACTCCAAAGAACACTGGGGCCAAGCATACCAAAGAAGAATGTTACATACTAACTGGGCCCGACTGGGGTTAGAACAGAAGTGTAAAAGCCTGCATACATGGAACTCCATCCTGTTTTCCCATTCGACAGTCAAATGAATCCAGTTGTAAGATAGCACTACAATTCAAAGATTCATGGAGTCCAAGCCTCCCCAGACTCCAAAGAATGCTGGGACAAATCGCATTACAAAAGAATAGCATTTTTCTTTGTTCTTTTGGTTTATAACTATGCAGACCAATTTTGAAGAACACGCCCAAGTCAACTGCATTCTAGGATCAAATTCCAATTTCCCATGACTATATCAACACACACAGAAAAGAATTATCAAAATATAATCTAACCGAAGTAGTGACTAACAAGCCCCAAGAGTATCTGAACTATAGTTGGGGTGCTTCACTTTCACAATTGGTTGGGCTTGTTCAATCTGCAAACAGAAATTCCTTCAACATTCCCCAAGTCAAGAGGAACTGATCCTGCTCTCTGGTGTCCACAAAAGATGCTCATTTGTCTGGGTACACACACAAACAATTACTAACAAGCCCCCAAGAGTGTCCAGACCGACATGGTCAGAGTGCTTCCCTCTCTCAGTTAGTTGGGCTTGTTCAACCTGCAAACAGAAATTCCTTTAAATTTTCCCAAATTGAGAAGAGCAGATCCCACTGACTGGGCCCACAAAAGACACTCACTGATCTGGATGCAGATGTCATATTTCAAAGGCTGTTCTTCCTAGACAATCAGGAATACAGTCGGGGCTGGCAACAGTGTGACCAAAGAAAGACACACAAAAATCCACCTCTGGTTACAAAGAAACAGGCGGCTAGCTGCTTAGGAGGGCTTCTCAGACTCTCCTGTCCCTCAACAGCCAAGTCATGAGCAATGCACTCCTGATCAGGGAAGCATGATCTGTTAGCAAAATGCCAGGGGTGTGGTCTAGGTCCTGCTGCTCACTGCACAGAAAGCCAATCACTGAGACAACAAGTATTGCCAGGGAAGAAGGCTTTAATCAGATGCTGCAGCTAAAGAGAACAGAAAATACATCTCAAATCCATATCTCCAACTGACTAAAATTGGGAATTTCTCTTTAAGGAACCCTTATTTTACTTAATAGTGGCCCCAAAGCACAAAAGTAGTGATGTTGGCATATTGTTATAATTGTTCTATTTTATTATTAATTATTATGGTTAATCTCTTACTATGCCTAAATTACAAATCAAACTTCATCATAGATATATAACAGTGTATATAGGTATCCACTGGGGGCCTTAGAATGTACCCCCCTTGGATACTGGGGGACTAAAGTAGATTTTTTCTAAAGTTTCTCACAGATCTAACATTCCACAGTTCCTTATTTCCAGCAAATTCAGCTCAGAGTTAGAGTCAAACTTTATTTGAAGACTTTTTAGTAATTTGATGTTAATTGGAAGTGATTTACAAAATGGAACAAACACTAACTTTGTAAAACATAGAAAAAATATTTTTAAAGCATAGTACATAACAAAATACCTTTCTTGGAGGTATTATAAAAAATTCCTGGCCAGGTGCGGTGGCTGACGCCTGTAATCCTAGCACTTTGGGAGACTGAGGTGGGCGGATCATGAGGTCAGGAGATCGAGACCATCCTGGCTAACATGGTGAAACCCCATCTCTACTAAAAGTACAAAAAATTAGCCAGGCGTGGTGGCAGGCACCTGTAGTCCCAGCTACTCGGGAGGCTGAGGCAGGAGAATGGCGTGAACCTGGGAGGTGGAGCTTGCAGTGAGCCGAGATTGCGCCACTGCACTCCAGCCTGGGTGACAGAGCGAGACTCTGTCTCAAAAAAAATATTCCCTAGAATGGAAAATATATTTCGAGGAAAATCTTGAAAATTGCAAAGCATCTTTAAAGAGAGTTCAACCCTGGGCTAACGTTGTGGCAGACACCCATGCCCCATCCCACCACCCTGGCCAGGTGCCACTTCCATGTGCTGTCCTCTGGGAACGGCTGGCTGAGTTCAGGAAAGCAGAATTAGGGTTGTCAGAGTGATTCATTTTTTCACTGCTAAGAGGTGAAAATATTTTACTTTTAAAAAGAAATTGTGTTATCAGATCCCAGGTATGTTTTTTTTCCTTAAGAATGAAACTTTCACTTTGTTGAATCTATTTCATTTTATTTATTCATTTTCCTTCCTGAAATTTCGGACTGCTTTAGTAGGCTGACAAAGCCCACTGCCATTCATATTCAACTTACCTGCATAATGGTCTCATTTACAATTGGTGGGCATGCTGAAGGAGCATTGCTGGGCCGTCCATCTGACTTTCTTCTGCTGTGAAGACCGTTTGTGAGTTTCCAGGTAATGGGCGGGTGGGAGGGATTTCTCCCAACTGTAAAACCCAGGCTTTCAAACACTTGAATGCCAGCAGTTCAACTCTCTTATCAGAGTCTTGGCATTATTCCTGAAGCTCCTCACAATAAACTTCTGTACCAAATTAATTAAAGAAAAGCCTGATAATTCCATTCCGAGGCATTCCAATGAAAGTAATTTCAGATACATAATGCACAATTGGCTTCTCCACTTAACTTTCAAACGAAATGCTCATGGTGTTTATTACCATTTACATTAATCAGCAAAACCATCAGATCTTTAGGCAGAAGAGAGAAACTGAAAATTTTGGGGAAGAAGATCTTTGGGTAGCGTGGTGGTCATTAGATTATCTGTGTGAAGTGTGGTGGTCATTAAGGTATCTACATAAATGGTAGACAAGTGGCTACAGGGCTACCTCCTGCCTTTGATAAAGAAGGAGCAATTTTAGGAAAGAATATGATGGGAACTACCGTAGAAGAAAAATTATTCACTGGACACTTGTTAAAACAGTAAGAAAAAAAATAGTAAGAAAGACTTTGTTCAAGACTGTTGTAATACCAGTCAACTCTGTTGCAATAGGAGAGAGAGATTGCGCTAAACTCCTAATACAGCAGACAGCTTAGGACTTATGGCCAATGGGCTGAATGAGGGGTCAGTGGATGGACAGTTACTAAGAGGAGACACCAAGGGTAGGAAGATTCTTGCTAAAGACAGGCAGAGAACTTAGACCTCAAGGATGGGGGCGGGGAGGAACTTGATCAGATATCAAGGGTGGGAGATGACTTAGCAGGATTCTTGCTAGCACTGAGCTCACCAAGGGCACACAGAAAACCAAGGTGAGGCCTAGTAGAGGAAAGGGCTCAGGGGAGTCTAACTAAAGTTTGGTTACAGAGGCCGTCTTTGTCACTGATCTTCAGCTATTTTGTGATAAAATAGTAGAAAGTGGGCACATGAGGAAATCAGAGGGTTAAACATTAGGCACTGGGCAGAATTCAGTGAAGATGGTTATCTGTGGGAGAAAGGGAACCAGTGACGGCCACAGAGGCCTCACCTCCTGGGCAGCCCTTCAAAGTCTAGAGTCGTTGGTGTGTTACCTGTGAGTTGGTGTGGCCCCGCCTAAGGACATGTATGATCTCAGCCTTGCAACAAGTCTGGGGTGGGAGCCCCAGGTCACTTATTGCTGGCGTTGCCCGCCAGAAGCTCCACCTCCACTTAGTCTCTCATCACAAGTGGAGGCTGACTGAGGTGCCATTGGCTCCCACCCCAGCAACAGGCATAGAAAAACTCCCAGGTGAGGCGAGGGCCCGTCCTGACCCAAGGTTTTCCTATTGCCAGAATTACACAGCAGTGCTCCTGCATGGCTGGTCCTACCTCTTTAGTTTCCACAAATCTTTTACATCTGGTTTCTCTATCATCTATTCAACGACTAGTTCTTCCTTCTGGGATCTGGTGTGTCCGGTTGGCTGTTGCTCGTCGAGTCAGTATTGAACTGATAATACATTTATGTAGCCTGAAGCCCATAAACTCTAAAATATAATATGTTCACTTTCACAAGCCCATAAAAGATCTTATGCCCTGTTCCTACAATCTCTTCATCAATAAAGTACATGAAGGGCATTAAATGATGAATTGGCCTTGCCAAAATTAAATCCTGGCTTGGAGAAATGCTACAAAAGACAGGCCATGTAAAGACAAGTGGAAGCAAAGTGAATGTCACTTTTTTTTTTTTTTTTTAAACAGAGTCTCCTTCTTTCACCAGGCTGGAGTGCTGTGGCATGATCTCAGCTCACTGCAACCTCCACCTCCCAGGTTCAAGTGATTCTCCTGCCTCAGCCTCCTGAGTAGCTGGGACTAAGGCACACACCACCATGACCAGCTAATTTTTTGTATTTTAAGTAGAGACGGGGTTTCACCATGTTGGCCAAAATGGTCTCAATCTCTTGACCTCGTGATCCGCCCGCCTCGGCCTCCCAAAGTTTAACTAGATTCTCAGTAACCCGGGACTGAAAGCTAGTTGTGAGATTGGTGACTCCACCCTCATGTGATGCTGTTGAGATGTATTATCCATACATTAAGGATCATACTAAACACACACATTTACAGTGGGCCTACTGTCAGTTCATATTTAACTTACCTGCATCATGGTCTCATTTACAGTTGGTGGGCACCCTGAAGGAGCCTTGTAGCTGAAGTAGCTGCCAGGCAGGTTTTACTTAATTCTTGTTTATTCACAAGGAACTGAGGCTCTAACAGGCTGAGAGGTCTGCCTGAGGTTGTAGGGGAAACAAGTGACAGGGCTGGAAGTCGAGCCTCACCCTTGTGATTCCAAGTCCAGACTCTTTCCTACATGTCGATATCATGTCGACCATCAGTGCTGGTCAGTGCACCTCACTCACCCACTAAAGACTGGCCATCTAACTTCCGAATTCAAGGGTACCTCCCTTATCTTGCAGCCATCTGTTGCCTGCCACAGCAGCAGGGCGGAATTAAGAGCAGCAGCTGCAGCTCCAGCAGCTCAGGGGCAGCTCTGGGCTCCCTAAATCTACCAGTGGAGACCCACGTGCAGTTGTGGGGAAATGTTTAACAGCCTTGATTGTTTTCCTTCCAGTATGTCCTGCCTTTAGCTTGCCTACCTGATCCTGTCTGCTGGTTTGGCATTAACTTTCAGAGAGATACGCTCCAGACTACGCAAGTGGTTTTAAGCTCCTGGCTGTGTTGATCACTGTCCTTCCCCCTGGGCCTCCAGTTTTTCTGTGCCTGTCCTGCATCTCTGAAATCAGGTGATGTTTATTCATAGCTCTCTAAACCTCTGGCTTGGGTTTCTTCTAGTAAAGATGAACTCTTCTTTCTGCTGAAAAATTATTCAACACTCTGGACTTCTCTCCACTTCCTCTTTCATCCCTAAACCTTTCAGGAAGTGAAAGATAGGTCTTGTTTAGAAAAAATGTGGAAGCTGCTTCAGCACATGTCCATGGCCACTCTAGTCTGTTTGGCCTCCTCTGTTTTCTGCAGCCTTGACTTAATGCCACTTAAGAGCCCGTGCACCCGGCAGCATGGGCGTCGGCATCTATTGTGCTGGGAAGGCTGGAGAAGCAGCTTTGCTGGCCTGAGCATTGCTCATAGTGCCGACTTTAATTACCAAACCTTTATCAAAGGATCCCACAAAAGGCTTTGGTTCATTCTATTTTGCTTTCCTCCAATTTGCTTTTGAGAATGCTGGCTGAAAGATTTAGTCATTTGAAAGTTGGCTTCTGACCTAGAAACCTCTCACTTTCTCTGGCCTGAGTGCTTGGCATCTCTACTCTCCTCCAGCTACCACATTCTTCAGCTCCTTTGGAAAGATCAGTATTGTTCACAGTGGCGATCAAAGAGGCATCGTTTACAGTCTTTTCTCATCTCCCAACTTCTCCATCATGATTGGAAAATTGATTCCCTACTGAGTGGCACAGCCATATTTCTTATGCAATAATATTAAACTTTCCCTATTAACAATTGATTCATGTCCATTGCTGTGAATGTAACACAAAGAAGCGAAGTATCCTAATAAATGAATTGGACCTGGCTGGCTACAATGTACCACCACTTGTTGGCGTCCTCACACCAGGGCGTGTGGGAAGAAGTGCACTGGCACATCTGTGGCCATACCCATTCCTGAGGGAGGTGAAGAGATGGATTGAGGCTGGTGATGCTTGGGAAAGGTGTTCATAAAAAATACCCTCACTTATCAGCAACCTCAGAGATAAAGAAGAGGCACAATTCAAGGTTTTCAGATGTCAATTTCTTTTCAAACTAGAGTAAGAATTCAGCATAAGTAAATCCATAGGGATAGAAATTGGATTAGTGGTTGTCAGGGAGTGGCAAAAAAAGAGTTGGGATTGACTGCTAATAATTTCTTTTTGGGTTGATGAGAATGTATGGGACCAGATACTTGTGATGGTTACACAACCTTGTGAATATACTAAAAACCGCTGCATTGTACACCTTAGAAAATGTTTTAAAAAAAAGATGTTCAGGCCAGCAGGGACCTCACAGCTCCTCTGGTCAGAACATGTGCCAGACTAACCAATTGTCCTCATTTGTCTGGGACTCAGGAGGTTCCTGGGGTCTGAGACTGTCACTACTGAAACCAGTGACAAAGCAGGATGATTCAATCACCCTAGTGTGTGCTAGGGCACTGTTCAGGGATGACAGGGAAGGTCAGGCAACCTCCCATTTAACAGCAATTTCTCATTCACAATGCTCTTACTACCACCTTGTGAAGCAGCTGCCAGGGCAGGTTTTACTTAATTCTTGTTTATTCTCAAGGAACTGAGGCTCTAACAGGCTGAGAGGTCTGCCTAAGGTTGTAGGGGAAACAAGTGACAGGACTGGAAGTCAAGCCTCACCCTAGTGATGCCAAGTCCAGACTCTTTCCTACATGCAATAGTCATTTTTACACACCATCAGTCTGGTCAGTGTGCGTCACTCACCTGCCAAAGGCTGGCCATCTATCTAACTGCCAAATTCAAGAGTACCTCTTTCATCTTTCCTTCCCACCCGCAGAAGCTGCCTCCTGTGGAACCTCTCCTAACACAGTGGCCCACTCAGCGCCATCTCTAAGTTCGTCTTCCTTGTCCCTCTGCCATCTCTGGAGAGGTGTCTCAGTCGTCTCTGCTCTTGGTTCCTATTACTTTGCCTGGTGCTCGATAAGCCCCAGCTGAAGGAAGCCTGGTCTCTATTCCAAAGAACAAACAGGAACGAAGGTCCCAGATAAGAGAATCTCCTGTTGCCCATCTCTTTTTTATTCCCTTCTTCAGGCTGAATGAGTCTTTTTTCCCGATGTGTTCATATTTCTTAGGTGTCATTTTCTGAGGAGCTTGCTGGTGGAGCTGGCACAAACTGTCTCTTTTCCTGGATTCTGAAGTGCTGCTTTTCAAAATATGTTGTATACACACTCCAAAGGCCAAGCCAAGCCAATGGGCAACAGGCAATGAGTGGTGCAACTCATGCAGTGAGGACTGTGGCTTGGGGAAAAGAATGTGCCAGAAGGCAGGCAGGCAGGCTTCCTGGCAGGCAGGCAGTTCTGGAAAGTCTTAATATCAGGGAAGGCTGTCATCAGTCTTGACCATAGGATGCTTGCCAGTTTGGGGATAGGTGGGGAAGGCGAGGGTACTACTGCCAGAAGTAAGGCAGGGTTTCAGATCCAGAGAGGTGGAGTGCTGGAAGTCTCTAGGCACAAGGTTTCAGAACTGAGTTAAGCGTAAAAAGATTGAGGCAACATAGGCAATGTGACATCAAATACAAGAGTATGGAATTAGAAGACCCAGACCATGGGACTCCATTGGCCAAGGGATGCTAGCTGGGGAGGCAGGTGGGCAGAAACTGTGACCAAGAAGAACCTGGCACAGATCCATTTAAATGAGGGGGTGGAGCTCTCCTTGCAAACCAATGATGCAGCTGATGCCATGCAGTGGGTCTTCCTTCCCCCTAAACAGAGAGTATAAGGATGACTTTGAGAAATGTGCTATAAGCACACAAAAACTCATGCACACACGCAGGGAGATTTGCCTTTAATCTGTTTTGCTTGCACCTGTTGACTGATGGGGATCAATGGTATCCTGTAAACATACTCGATACCAAATGGAAGTTCCCTCAGAGCACCTCAGATAAGAGAGCCAGTTCCCCCACAGCTTATTGTTATTATTATTATTATTAGAATTATATTTATACTGTCTTTTTTGTCTCTAATTTTTTATTTTTAAATTTTTTATTTCCATAGGTTTTTGGGGAACAGGTGGTATTTGATTACATGAGTAAGTTCTTTAGTGGTGATTCGTGAGATTTTGGTGTACCCATCACCATGGTAGTATACACTGAACCCAGTTTGTAGTCTTTTATCTCTCACCCCACTGACCCTTTTCCCTAAGTCCCCAAAGCCCATTGTATCATTGTTATGCCTTTGCATCCTCATAGTGTAGCTACCACTTATGAGTGAGAACACACAATGTTTGGTTTTCCATTCATAAGTTACTTCACTTAGAATAATAGTCTCCAGTTCCATCCAGGTTGCTGCAAATGCCATTAATTTATTCCTTTTATGGCCTAGTAGCATTCCATTGTGTGCGCGCACACACACACACATCATACCACATTTCCTTTATTCACTTGTTGATTAATGGGCATTTGGTCTGGTTCCATATTTTGCAGTTACAAATTGTGCTGCTATAAACACGCATGTTTGAGAATCTTTTTCGTATAATGACTTCTTTTCCTCTGGGTGGATACCCAGCAGTGGGATTGCTGGATGAAATGGTAGTTCTACTTTTAGTTCTTTAAAAAAAAATCTCCACCCTGTTTTCCATAGTGGTTGTACTAGTTTACATTCCCATCAGCAGTGCAGAAGTGTTCCCTTTTCACCACATCTACACCAATATCTAGTATTTTTTTTTATTATTATGGCCATTCTTGCAGGAGTGAGGTGGTGTCACATTGTAGTTATCATTTGCATTTTCCTGATCGTTAGTGATTTTGAGCATTTTTTCATGTATCTTGGCTATTTGTATATCTTCTTTTGAAAATTGTCTATTCATATCCTTAGCCCACTTTTTGATGGGATTGTTTTTTCTTGCTAATTTGTTTGAGCTCCTTGTACATTCTGGATATTAGTCCTTCGTTGAATGTATAGCTTGTTGAATGTATAGACTGTGAAGATTTTCTCCCACTCTTTAGGTTGTCTATTTACTCTCCTGCCTGTTCCTTTTGCAGTACAGAAGCTCTTTAGTTTAATTAAGTCCCACTGATTTATCTTTTTATCTTTGTTTTTGTTGCATTTGCTTTTGGGTTCTTGGTCATGAAGTCTTTGCCTAAGCCAATGTGTAAGGGTTTTTCCAATGTTATCTTCTAGAATTTTTAGTTTCAGGGCTTAGATTTAAGCCCTTGAACCATCTTGAGTTGATTTTTGTATAAGGTGAGAGATGAGGATCCAGTTTCATTCTCCTACATGTGGCTAGCCAATTATCATAGCACCATTTGTTGAATAGGGTGTCCTTTCCCCACTTTATGCTTTTGTTTGCTTTGTCAAAGATCAGTTGGCTGTAAGTGTTTGGGTTTATTTCTGGGCCCCTATTCTGTTCCATTGGTCTATGTGCCTATTTTTATGCCACTACCATGCTGTTTTGGTGACTATGGCCTTATAGTATACTTTCAAATCAGGTAATATTATATCTCCAGATTTGTTCTTTTTGATTAATCTTGCTTTGGCTATGCAGGCTCTTTTTTGGTTCCGTGTGAATCTTAGGATTGTTTTTTCTAGTTCTGTGAAGAACACTGGTGGCATTTTGAAGGGAATTGCATTGATTTGTAGATTACTTTTGGTGGTATGGTCATTTTCACAGTATTGGTTCTACCTATCTGTGAGCATGGGATGTGTTTCCATTTGTTTGTTTTGTCTATGATTTCTTTCAGCAGTGTTTCATTGTTTTCCTTGTAGAGGTCTTTCACCTCCTTGGCTAGATATACTCCTAAGTATTTTATTTTATTTATTTTATTTTATTTTATTTTATTTTATTCTTTGCACCTATTGTAAAAGGGGTTGAGTTCTTGATTTGATTCTCAGCTTGGTCTCTGTTGATATATAGCAGAGCTGCTGATTCATGTACATTAATTTTGTATCCTGAAACTTTACTGAATTCATTTATCAGTTCTGGGAGCTTTTTGGAGGTGTCTTTAGGGTTTCCTAGGTATGCAATCATATCATCAGCAAACAGCAACAGTTTGACTTCCTCTTTACTGGTTTGGATGCCCTTTATTTCTTTCTCTTCTCTGATCACTCTGGCTAGGACTTCCAGTACTACGTTGAATAGAAGTGGTGAAAGTGGGCATCCTTGTTTTCTTCCAGTTCTCAGAGGGAATGCTTTCAACTTTTTGCCATTCAGTATTATGTTGGCTGTGGGTTTGTCATACATGGTTTTTATTACATTGAGGTATGTCTCTTCTATGCTGATTTTGCTGAGGGTTTTAATCATGCTCCCATGGCTTACTAAGGGACGACTGTCTTTAGATTAGGTTGTGGTTTTCTGTGTGTGTGTGTGTGTGTGTGTGTGTGTGTGTGTGTGTGTGTTTTAATTCTGACTAGTTCAAAAAGCGCCAAGTTGTTATTCTACCCCAACACACACCTATTAAGAAAGAAAGGTGAGAGAGAAAAAAAATGAAAGTCCCACTGTACATGGTACTGATTGTTACCCATGTTTTGTCCTTTCTAGCAAACCCCTTGATCACAAAGTTGTTCAAAATGCCCTATTTCCAGCCTTTGGCACCAACCTGCAATTGCAGTGTTGCCTTTGACCTTCATCCAAACATCCACCCTCATTAGTGCCATTTTTCTCTGGTAGAGTCATGATTTAACACTCATTACTTCCAACACAAAGTTCTGCTTTGCCAAATCAGATCACAATACAGAAACAGCACATGCATACTTTAATTTAAAAGGTATATATGGAAAACTAGTGTTTAGCCTTAGGCTTGGGACTCCTCAGTACCTGTGCAATGTTAGAGCTGGTGTTTACATTTCCTGAGGGTACAAAGGTTTCTGGTAAGGCAGAGCCAGCAAACTTGTGGCCTGCAGGCTGCTTCCAAGCTATTGAACTGCCTTGTCGGCAGAACATGAAAAACTCAGAGGCCAGATGCGGTGGCTCACGCCTGTAATCCCAACACTTTGGGAGGCTGAGGCAGGCAGATCACCTGAGGTCAGGAGTTCGAGACCGGCCTGCCCAACATGGCGAAACCCCGTCTCTACTAAAAAAATTAGCTAAGCGCAGTGGTGGGCACTTGTAATTCCAGCTACTCGGGAGGCTGAGGCAGGAGAATCACTTGAACCTGGGAGGCGGAGGTTGCAGTGAGCCAAGATCATGCCATTGCACTCCAGCCTGGGTGACAGAGCAAGACTCTTTCTCAAAGAAAAAAATAGAAAGAATAGAAAAAGAAAAACAGAGAGTTCCAGCTCCCTCTGAAACAATTGTGAGACTTGGCTGAAGTCAGCTGGACTTGAGTGCTGGATGCTCCTTTTGGACAGGTAGAGGTTCTCTGCAGTCCCCTCCCTTCCTTATTGTTTTTTGCCAGTTACATCCTTTGGTGATGCTCACCTGCCTGGGCCCTGGAGGCATGTCAGTTTGTAAGTTCATGAAATTAGCACTTAGCTGAAACTACTTGACCATAGTGGACAAATCATTCCATCATCCCCCGCTCCTCATTTGAAATATCAAAACAAGGGTGGACCATAACTCTCTTCTCTGAGCCTTTCTCACCTCTCTTCTAGTTCATCTGTATTCCCTAGATCCTTTCTCCTGTGACCAGTAAATCCCATCTTCAGGCTTTGGGCTTCTGCTTTTCTCTCTGGACCTTCTCCCTGAGATGCCTCATGCATTCCTGTGGTGCCCCAGTTGACTGTTGGCTGATGACCCCCATAAAGCTCTTGGTACACTCATCTCTCCCCTCAAGGTCTCACGCTAGGATTAAACTGGGAGAGCAATGGAGAGTTGACTTTACTGTGAGGCAGATCTGAATCCAGTCCTGGGCTGGCAGGGTGGCTGTGGGCACACATGGAACATCCCTGGGCCTTCACACCTGTGTGATGGTTGTAACTTTGCTTATGGTGATTGAGGATATTTACAATCATTGGTAGTAGGTACTTGGCAATGGCAGCTGTTTCCTAAGCCCAAGGTCACCGGGTGTCAAAGTGACTATGGCACTGCCTCAATCCCAGAAGCCTTGTCTTCAATCGTGACTTTTTACATTCAGTTGTCAGTGTTGTCTCCCTTGCAGTGCCCAGGAAGAGGCCTGCCACGGAGTTGGCGATGGATGGATGCACAGGCAGGCCACCCTGACAAACGGGACAAGGTAGAATCTGCTGACAAGGCCGATTGTCACGGAGTGTTTTTAGGAGTCTGGAAGTGACAAGAATGGTGCACGTGCCCGGTGGCACTCTGCAATCCTGTCACATCAAATTGGAGATGTTATTTCTATCATTAGCAGCAAAGGAAGCAGCTCAACTCTCTGGAGCTTCCTTATTAACAGTCGCAACCAGCAGTTAAGCAAAGGCAGGAAAGCAAAGTGTCAGTGGTGATCGGAGGTTTCCTCCGCAGCTCACAAGCGCCATATTCTCCTTCATAATGCGTTACATTTTCAGGAAAGGCTTATTTTTTGTTTTGTTATACTCTTGTACTTTAAAAGAAAAAAAAAGAAAATGCGGATATTTCACAGAACTGGGGAAGGATAGGGAGGGGAAGAGAGAGGAAAGGAAGTAAGATTTGGTCAACTTCTAACACTGGGCTGGGGGCATTACATTCATTATTTCACTTTCCATGATCCTGACTTAACTTTTTAAGATCCTAGGAGAGGTTTAAGTTCAGAAATACGAAGTCATAGAATGTAATACCTGACTGGGCGTGGTGGCTCACACCTATAATCCCAGTACTTTGAGAGGCCAAGGCAGGTGGATCACTTGAGGTCAGGAGTTGGAGACCACTCTGGTCAACATGGTAAAACCCTGTCTCTACTAAAAAAACAAACAAATTAGCGAAGTGTGGTGGCGGCACACACCTGTAATCCCAGCTACTCAGGAGGCTGATGCAGGAGAATCACATGAACCCAGGAGGTGGAGGCTGCATTGAGAGAGAAGTCGTGTGGTGGCTAGTGATAAAAAGGACAGGTGGCAGGTGGCAGGTCTCCTTACCCCTTATACCACAAGTCTCCATGTGTCTGAGACCAGGGACATTTAAAATACTGCTGGAAGGTCAGGCGACATTGGTGAAAATAACTATGCAAGCAAAGAATATTTTCCTTCCTGTGCAGAGAAAGAAAATCCCACTTTCTCTGGGTGTGAGCCGTGGTATGTGTGCTCCCTGAGCCCAGTGAAATATGCAGAGATGGTAAAACTGTATTAAAATCTGATTTTCTTTTTTGTTAAAAAGATACCTAAGAAGAGACTATCTCTTTTCTTCTTCTTGTTGGATATTGTCTTTTCTAGGCTAGGTACCTGGAACGGAGACAGCTGTCTCTATTAGGAGTGCTAAGCTGGCACCCTGGGATGGCAGAAGAAAAGAGAGAAGGAACTAAGGTTTTGAAGATGAATATTGGGAGTGACATGAATGAGTCTTGGAAGTGAGATTCTTCCAGCCTTCTTTTTATGTGCGACATTAAGTGTTCCTTATTTTTTAAAGGAAAGGCAGTCGGGTTTTATATTCTGCCAATGAAGCCATCCCAAGGAGATTCTTTGAGATTCTGACACATCATCTGTTACAGGGAAATAAACAGTGGAGGGTTGGAGCCGGCTCACCCCAGCCAATTGTTAGAATCTCTTCCTAACTCTACATTCAGTGGCATCACATGGGAAGCTCCAGTGAAGTCATGTGGATGGTTTGAAATTCACTATGGTGGAACATTATATGGCAAAATCAACAACGTTACAAATTCGGGTTTTTCTGGGAGTCAGTTTACCAGCACACTGCTGGAAAATCACGCAGAACCGTTGAAAGCATTAGAGATAATATGTCTGAGGCCTCTATTAATGTGATTGCTATAGCAAATAGAATTTACTGCATTCCCCCCTTGCTCCGGAGCACCCTCCCCACTGTCCCGCCACACCCCCTGTTGCTTCTGAACACCCCCATTATACCCCACTGCTCCTGAACAACCCCCTGTACTCCCCACTGCTCCAGAGACCCCCACTAGGTCCCCCCAGCTCCTGATCACCTCCCACTGTGTCCACCCGCTGCTTCTGATCACGTCCTGCTGTGCCCCCACCCTGCTCCTGATCACCTCCCACTGTATTTCCAGTTGCTCCTAAACAACCCGCAGAGTACTTCCCACTTCTCTTGAGCACCCTCCACTGCAAACCCACACTACTACTGAACACCCCACTGCCATAACCACCACTGTCCCTGAACACCCCCACTGTTCCCGAACACCTCCACCGTGCCCTGACTACTCCTGAAAACACCTCCTTGTATCCCCCACTGCTCCTGAGCGCCCCCCATGTCTCGAGCATGCCCCTCCCTCACTGCTTCTGAACACTGCCACTGTACCCTGCGCTGATTTGAACACTCTCCATGGTACCCTGACCACTCCTAAAACCACACCACTGTACCCCTAACAGCTCTGAACATCCTCCCACTATGACCCCCACTGCTCCTGAGCACCCCCATATACTCACTGCTCCTGAGCACCCCCCATATACTCACTGCTCCTGAGAACCCCCCATATACTCACACTACTATTTTGTGTGTGTGTGTGATGGAGTTTCGCTCTATTGCCCAGGCTGGAGTACAGTGGCATGATCTTAGCTCACTGCAACCCCTACTTCCTGAGTTCAAGCGATTCTCCTGCCTCAGCCTCCTGAGTAGCTGGGATTACAGGCGCACGCCACCACGCCTGACTAATTTTTGTATTTTTAATAGAGATGGGGTTTCACCACGTTGGTTAGGCTTGTCTCGAACTCCTCACCCCGTGATCCACTCGCCTCAGCCTCCCAAAGTGTTGAGATTACAGGCGTGAGCCACACCTCTCATTACTCTTGAGTACCTCCTACTATATGCCCCACTACTGTTGAACATCCCCATCTATATCCCTCATGGACTTCTGTACACCCCTCACTTACCAGCCATTGCTTCTGAGTCCCTTTTCCCATCATAACCTCCCCCTGGCAGTCAATGCAGTTACCATTGCTATGTATGGCTGTCACTGCCAATCATTGATATGTACTCATGTTTATCTGTCATTCATTTATGGTTTAGAATCCTTATAGAAGCCTTCACTTGGCTGAGCTGAAGTCACATGTGCACACCCTCAATGCCAGAAGGTAAGAAGAAAGATCTCTGTGTTGTGACTAGCTGTGCCCTGCCCCCCAGCAAGACTGCATGGTGGAGTCCAGGAACTAGGAAGGAGATTCACGTGCTGTGTAGAAGAGAAAGAACCTGGTAAACACTCAGCGTCTCTGTATAAAGTGAATCATGTTATTGCTCTTTGGAAGTACGTTTTCTTTTGGGTGATGTTTGAGATGGTCTCACGTCATTTTTCTCATGTACCTCTGTGGATAGTTAGTAATGGCTCAGTCCAAAATGTACCCATATTTTTCTCAAAGAGGAGAGCAAAGTCTATATAGTCATTTCTTGGTATCTGTGGGAGATTGTTTCCAGGACCTCCCTCAGACACCAAGATCTGAGGATGCTCAAGTCCCTCATATAAATGGTGTAATATTTGTCTCTAACCTAAGCACATCCTTCTGTATACTTTAAATCAGTGATCCCCAATTTTTTTGACACCAGGGACTGGTTTCATGAAAGACAATTTTTCCATGCACCAGAGTGGGGAGATGGTTTTGAAATGATTCAAGAGCATTACATTTATTGTGCACTTTTTTCTATTATTATTACATTGTAATAGATAACGAAGTAATTATACAACTCATCCTAAAGTAGAATCAGTAGGAGTCCTGAGCTTGTTTTCCAGCAACTAGATGGTCCATCCCACCTGAGGGTGATGGGAGACAGTGACAGATCATCAGGCATTAGAGTCTCATAAGGAGCACACATCCTGGATCCCTCACATGCACAGTTCACAATAGGGTTCATGCTCCTATGAGAATCTAATGCCGCTTCTGATCTGACAGGAGGCAGAGCTCAGGTGGTAATGTGAGCAAACGGGAGTGGCTGTAAATGAAGATGAAGCTTCCCTCGCTCGCTTGCTTGCCCTTGGCTCACCTCCCGCTGTGCAGCCCGGTTCCTAGCAGGCCACAGGCCTGTCTGTGGTCTTGGGGCTGGGGACCCCTGCTTTAAACCATTTCTAGATTACGTATAATGCGTAATACAACATAAATGCTATGTAAATAGTTGTTATATTGTATTTTTTAAGTTTGTATTTTTTATTGTTGCATTGTTAGTTTTTCATTTTTATTTTTTTTGAATATTTTTGGTCTGCTTCATTGAACCCACAGATGTGGAACCCATGGATATGGAGGGTCGGCCACATTCTTTTTTATTAAGGTATATTACAGAATGTATACACAAGGTTCCTTGGTTCCAAGAAACAGACTGATTCTAGCCAACTGAGAGAAAAAGGACTTATGGCTAGGAAACACTTGAGCTGCTCTTGGATCTGGGAAGCTAGTCAAGAAACAGGATGGCTCTCGCAATGATTTTTGTCTTTCAGGATGGATTTGGTCTTTTTCTCATGGCTCACATGGGCTCTGTTACTTGGCATCTCTACTTGTCTCCTGCTTTGGCTGATTTCCTGCTCTAGAAACCTGTCTCAGATTTTTATTTGGCTCATTATTAATCCTTTGTTGGGTAGAAGGCCTCAAGGATCTTTGGCCAGGCTAAGAAATGAGCCTTGTGCATACCCAGTTTATTCAATGACCACCCACCCATGCCCAAAGAATCACATAGAGCTGCTTTCCTGAACACCTTGATTAGAAAGGGCTTTTGGGTGTGGCAGACACCATGTCTCATCTGTGTCTGCTTTGAGGTCCCCTTATTGTAACCCAGCTCCTCTCCCTGTCCTTGGGAAGTCATTGTCACTTTTTGGAAAATAACGAAACCATTATTTAGTAAGGAGTATGCATTGCATCTGCTATTATGCATTATATACCTTATCTCAAAGAATTCTCACCTCCTCTCTCTGAGGTAGGCATTACTCCTAGTTTACATATGAGGAAACTGAGGGTCACCGAGATTAAGAACCTGAGATAAGGTGGCGGAGCTGGATTTCAAATCCAGAGTGATCTTGCTCCAAACCTGTGCTTTTTTTCCCTATCCCAAGATACCTTTGTTGACACACCCGTGACAATGCCAAGACATTCCTGTCCTGGTTATCAATGGAGTTTTGAAGAGCACTTCCAATTAGGAAACTTTTCTAATGGACAGTTCAAGAGTAAAGTAGAAAATGGTAAGGGGGATGATAAAGGACTAGAGCTGAAGGTATTCACCTTGCTGAGCTGAGGCTGCTGTAGAACTTCAGTCTTTTTCAACAGATGGCCTTTCATATGGCCAGAAAATAGCCTCATCATCAGGCAGAGGGGTGTCACTCCTGAGTAATAAAGACAAGCTAACTTTACGCAGCCCATGGGAGGAACTCCCCATGAGTTCCTTGCCTTGTTTAAAACCATTTCCTGGACAATATAGCTATTGGGACCCTCCCCAGAAAACTTCCCAGTGTCTATAAGATAAAAATTAAATCTTTTTAGAGGTCCATCATTAGGCACATTGTTGTAGTTCCTCCTCACAATCAGGAAAATTCAGTGAATTGCTGCCTGGCTCATCTTTACCCATCCATATGCTCTGCAGAGAAGGTCATAATGTAGAACCCAGAGGATCACTGGAAAAGGAAAGGAGAATATGTACTTGTACATGAGCACCTAGAACCACCTGTAATGTTAGTTCCCTTCCAGCTTCTTCTTCTTTAGCCTTCAAAGGTAGTCATAACTGTTAGTGTCTCCAGGAGGAAGTCTTCCTTGAATAAGCAAGTCTGAAAGAGATAATTCTATCCACTTCTTCCTCAGCTTCATCTCTTACAAATACTGTGCCTTCTTGGGCAGACCTCCTTGTTATGTACTCACTAGGATGGAGGGAGGGAAAGGATGGACTGGGTTAGAGGATTTAAATGAAGGCAAATTTATTACTTTCATATTTATGTTGAAACTGCACTTACTCTGACATCCACAGTGTTGAGACTACTATATGTGTTTTCTCAAATAAAATTTATGTTTGTTCACCATGCCCCGGGCACCACATCAGGGACTTGCATGTACATAAAATGTGGCATGGCTGGTGAATAGAAGAAGTTAGGATCTAAACTCCAGTTCCTGGGGATTCAACATCCAAGTCCACAATCCTTCCATTGCATCTTCCCCAGCTTCAAGCCTCCCTCACTCTAGATTTTAAGGATATATTTATTCTTTTGCACTTCACTGTTTTACTCAATAAAAACCTTGTTAAATTATATTCATCTTCCATTGTCATATTTCTTATAGCTTGTCTTTGAATTAAGTTTTCTTCTTGCTGGAATGTTTTCTTCAAGAGTCTTTAGAAAGAGAATCTTTTTTATGGTAAATCAAGTAAGAGCTTGCATGTCTAAAACTATCTTCATGGTGTCCTCAATATAAATGATGTTTTAACTAGACAAATTTCTAAATTCGATTAGAAAATAAACAAAATACATGAAGAGACATTACATCAAGGAGGATATATGGATGGCAAAAGAGCACAGGAAAAAATGTTCAACATTACTAGTCATTAGGTCCATGATGAGGTGTCATTACACATGTATTAGAGTAGCTGAAATAAAACATAGTGACAATACCAAATGTTAGTGAGGATATGAAGAAACTACCTACCAGAAATACATTTGCTGGTAGGCATGTAAAATGGTATAGTAACTTTGGAATATAGTTCAGCAATTTCTTATAAAACTAACCATACATTTACCATATGGTCCAGCAATTGTACTCAAGTAAATGGAAAGACATATCCACATAAAAACCTGTACACAAATGTTCACAGCAGTTTTATTTGTAATAGCCAAAAACTGAGACCAACCAAAACATCCTTCAATAGGTTTACGGCTGTTTAAATAGATTAATGATAGATTAAACAAATGGGGATACATCCATAGCATTCATTTTCAGCAATGAAAAAAATGGGCTATTCCCACACACAACAACTTGAGTAAATCTTAAGGATGTTGTGTTGAGTGAAAAAGACAACTTCAAAAGGTCACATACCGTATTATTCCATATACAGTTATCCCTTGAACAACACAGGTTTGAACTATGTATGTTCACTTACACGCAGGTTTTCTTCCACTTCTGCCAACTTCGAGGCAGCAAGACCAACCCTTCCTCTTTCTCCTTTTTTTCAGCCTACTGAAAACTTGAACACAAGGATGAAGACCTTTATAGTAATTCACTTCCACTTAATGAATAGTAAATGGGATTTTCTTTTTCTTTTCTTTTTTTTAGAGAGATAGGGTCTCGCTCTGTCACCCAGACTGGAATACAGTGAGGTGATCGATCATAGCTCACTGAAGCCTCAAGCTGCTGGGCTCAAGTGATCTTCTCACCTCAGCCTCCCAAATAGCCATGACCACAGTCATGCATCACAATGCCCTGCTAATTTTCTTATTTTACTTTTTGTAGAAATGGGGTCTTGCTATGTTGCCCAGGCTGGTCTCGAAGTCCTGGCCTCAAGTGATCCTCCTGCCTTGGCCTCCCAAAGTGCCATGATAACAAGTGTGAGCCACTGCGCTCACCCCCTTATGATTTTCTTAATAACAGTTTCTTTTTTTCTAGCTACTTTATTGTAAGAATATAGTATATAATATATACATGTAGTATATATAACATATAAGGTAAAAAGTACATGTTGATTGTTACATTATTGGTAAGGCTTTTGGTCAATAGTAGCCTATTAGTCGTTAAATTCTGGGGGAATCAAAAGTTATACATGGATTTTTAACTGAGTAGGGGGCAGGAGATGTTGGTGCCCCTAATTACCACTTTGTTCAAGGGTCAGTGGTACAGCATTCTTAAAAAGACAAAATGATAGAGATAGAAAACAGACAGGTGGCTGCCAGGGATTAGGGCTGGGACGTAGAAGGAGGGTGGGTGTAACTATAAAGTGGTAATATGAGAGGGATCTTGTGGTAATGGAATAGTTCTGTATCTTGATAGCAGTGGTGTAATATGAATCTACACATGTGATAAAATGGCACAGAACTATTTTTAAAATGACATATTATTTGAATACCTGCACATATACATACAGAAAATTCTAAGGTTTAAGTCATTTTCTTCCCACATTTTGAAAATATTACTCATAGGTTTTCTTTTTTCTGGTGGTATTGATGAGAGAAGTATGATATCAAGGTGATTCTTGATCTTTGTAGATAACTGGTTCTTTCCTATCTTAACTTTCTCTCTTGCTCTGTCACACAGGCTGGAGTACAGTGGTGTGGTCTCGGCTCACTGCAACCTCCGCCTCCTGGGTTCAAGCGATTCTCCTGTCTCAGCCTCCTGAGTAGCTGGGACTACAGGTGCATGATACTATGCCCAGCTAATTTTTGTATTTTTAATAGAGACGAAGTTTCACCATATTGGCCAGGCCGATCTTGAACTCCTGACCTCAAGTGCTTCTCCCACCTCAAGAATAATAAAAAATTTGGTCTTTGTCCTGGGTTCTTGGTATGGAGCTTCTAAAACCCATGGAGTTTCCTAGGTGATAACAGTGGGTTTGTTATGGTCACCAAGTGACTCCTGGTGGGCCCATACATAGCTTCAAGATAGGGGCTGGTCACCAGAAAGACCAGCCACAGGGTAGGATTTTGAGCCAGCCTGACCTCCAGGAAGGGGAGTTGTGCCCGGAGAGTCGGTTCAATCATGTGCCCAGTGGTTTAGTCAATCATACCTATGCGATGAAACCCTAGTAAAAACTAGACACCAAGCTCAGTGGAGCTTCACCAGTTGGTGAACACTGTGCTGGAAGGGTGATGTGTCCTGATTCCACAGGGAAAGGTCACGTACGTTTTGTGTATAGGACCCTCCCAGACCTCATCCTATGCATCTTTTCATTTGTCTCTTCCTGATCTGTATGCTTAATAAAATTGTAATTGTAAGTATAGCACTTTTCCAGGTCTGTGAGTCATTTTAAAAAATGATTGAACCAGAGGGTATTGTGGAACCTCAAAATTTGTAGCCAGTCAATCAGAAGTGTGGATAGCCTGGGGCCTCCTGAACTTGCTGCTTGTGTCTGAAGTCAGGACAGTCAGAGATGACTGAACCCCTTACCTTATGGAATCTGTACTAATTCCAGGTGGTTCGTGCTACAGTAGAGTTGTAATACACTCAGCTGATGTCAAAATAGTGAGGTTTTCATTATCCTTTGCAATATTTATCTGACTCTTTCATTCTAGTTTTTTCCTCCTTTTTTGGGGGGGATGTCTTTATTAATTATTCCTTCAAATATTAGCTGTCTTCTATTTTCCCTCTCCTTCTGAAATTTTTATTTTAGGCACTGGGCTCCGTGCATGAAGTTTGTTGGGGGAGTGTCTTTGGGACAACACCTTGTAAGGAATGAAGAAAGAATTAGGCAGAGGCAGTGGCAGAATTGGCCACATCACAGCTAAGGTCTCAGCTGATCTCACTGGGAGTGGGGATGGCTTCTTCGGATTGTCCTCAGTTAAGGCTCTGCCAGTCATTGGATCCAGGCTGCCCTCAGGAGGGTGTCTGATTTTGGATGAAGCAGCTCTCTTCATCTAAACTGAAGAGGGACTCAACTGAGAGTTGGCAGTCACCAGTCCTCCCATTGACGGTGTATTGAGGAAATGAGCACTTCATTACTTAAGGGGAAGAATCTAGGTCGGGGATGGCTAACAACAGCCCATGTGCCAAACCCAGCCCACAGCCTGTTTTTGTAAAAACAAAACAAAACAAAAAAAACAACTTACTTGGCATGTCTATCTTCACATAACATTTCCCCTGTTTATGTTTGTCTTTAACGTCTCCCTTCTTCTTATAAAGGCACCAGTCGTATTGGATTAGTACCCACCCTAATGATTTTATTTTAACTTGATTATATCTGCAGAGTCCCTATTTCCAAATAAGGTCATATTTACAGGTACCAGGGGTTAGGACTTCAACTTATATTTTGAGGGAGGGAACCACAATTCAATCCATGGGAGCCAGAAAATGTTATCATCTGCCATTTAAGGAAACTTCTGTAAGGAAAAACCCCATATCCCTGTTATAGGTGTGATGGTGAAGCAGGTGTGAGAGCTGAGCAGGCAGGGGTTGCACAGGTGATTCCCATGTCTATTACTCGAGCGGCCAGTCACCAGGAGGCAGCAAGTAGATTTCTCCACCGCCCCTGACTACTGAAGCCCCAGGAGTTGCTTAAGCTTATCTGCTAACCACCTTGGCAGGCTTGTAAAAATTTTGCAACATCCTTCTTAAAAAAGAAAGAAAGAAAGAAAATCCAGCAGCCAGCAAACTGTCCATAACAGAGCCAAATGACTCACTGCCAGCACTGCTCTACATGTTTTAGGAAGTCCTTATCGTCTTTCCAACAACACATCCAATTATTTTCTAAAGCAGCTTTATTCCCAGAGGATTCATTTATTTTTTGGTGTAACAGCATCTATCCCAAAAGTTAACCCCTGATGGATACCAACTGAGAGGTATCTCCAGAGGCATAATGATCAGTGTTTAAAAACCAGCACTCCAAAAAGAAAAGCCCAGGGGAGCAGGGGAAGTGCTAATATAGGCTGCCAATTTCCACGGTGTAAACACTCCCACATTGATTAATTTCAAGCTACTAATGTGAAGTCACTGAACACAGAATTGGGAAGAGGTATGTACAGTTAGCTTTTATGAGCTGATATGAAGCAACTTCAGCACATCACTGAATATCTCAATATAGAGAGAAAGTATGATTTGAGATGTACAGGGAAGACCCATTCTGGAGGCAGTAGGATTTGAAATGGACTTTGAGGGGTAGCTATGATTTGGTGGTATCTCTCTCACTACACAGTCAGCCACATCCGTTTGGCAATTTGCATCTGTCTTACTGAGACTAAACTATGAGATTCCTGAGGGCAGACAAAGTGTTTTATTCATTGTAGTGACCCTACTGTAGGTATTTCACAAGCATTTGTTGAATGCGTGAATGGAAAGTGAATAAATAGAGAGGGCAAAGGAATTTTAGGCAGAGGGGGCATTCGTGGTGTGGGCAGGACAGAGGGGAAGGAATAAATGAACAGGAGGTTTTGGGTTCAGTGAGTGGTCCATTCTTGGAGTATAGTGTTGGGACATGTGGTATTCCAATTATTTATGGCTGTGTAACAAGCCATCACAAAATTTGATGCCTTAAAACATTAACACATTTGTTTTGCTCATAAATCTGGAATTCGAACAGGGCTCAACAGGATCCGCTCATTCTGGTTCGTATGGCATCGACCGGTGCGGCCTGAAGACTAAGGCTGTAATCGTGTGAAGCCTTGCTCTCTCATCTGCCCAGAGGTTGAGCTGGGAAGACTCAAAGAGCTGGGGATTTGAATAGCTGAGGCGCCTTGAATATCTAAAACTCTGTGAGGGCTCTCTGCATGATGTCTCCAGTATGGCAGCCTCAGGGCAACTACAGTTTTTTGTACCAGCTCAGGGCTCCTGAGATGTAGATCCCAAAAAGAGCAAACCAGGAAGAAGCTGTATCCGTTTGCTGACCTACCCTTGGAAGTTACACAGCATCGCTACGCCATAGCCCCCACTCAGATTCAAGGAGCAGAAACCCAAAATCCACTTCTCAGTGCGAAGAGTGTGAGGAACATTGTAATAAGGCCATTTGGGATGAAATATATTTTTTATATATGCGATATATACATACGCTATATATTTTCCATGTATTGTGTGTGTGTGTGTATGTATGTGTGTGTGTGAATACATTGGAGTGGCCGCTACTGGAAAATACAATCTGCCACACATAGTAGATGGAAGGTTGGAAAGTTGGATGAGGCCAAATTGGAAGGGGTCTTGAATGTCTTAGTAAAGAGTTTGCTCTAAGATATGGAGCCAACCCAAATGCCCATCAATGATAGACTGGATAAAGAAAATGTGGCACATATACACCACGGAATACTATGCAGCCATAAAAAGGAATGAGATCATGTCCTTTGCAGGGACATGGATGAAGGTGGAAGCCATCATCCTTAGCAAACCAGCACAGGAACAGAAAACCAAACACCGCATGTTCTCACTCCTAAGTGGGAGTTGAACAATGAGAACACATGGACACAGGGAGGGAAACATCACACACTGGGGCCTGTTGGGGGGTGGCGGGTGAGTGGAGGGAACCTAGATGATGGGTCAATAGGTGCAGCAAACCACCATGGCACACGTATACCTATGTAACAAACCTGCACTTCTGCATATGTATCCCCGAGCTTCAAGTAAAATTTTTTTTTTAAAAAGGGTTTCTCTATTTTTCCTCTAGAAGCAATTGACATACCAGTTGCTTATCCTCCCCCAGGGTTCCACATATGTAGGTTCATCATCCCCAGCAGACCTGCAAAACTAACAGGTAGCATCATCATGTCTTTTTATTTTATTTTATATTTTATTTGATGTGGTCTCACTGTGTGCCCCAGGCTGGTCTCAAACTCCTGGGTTTAAGTGATCCTCTCCCCTCAGACTCCCAAAGTGTTGGGATTACAGATGTGACTCACTGCATCCAACCCTTAGAGATCTTTAAAAAAAAAAAAAAAAAAAAAACTTCCCTCTGGCTGGGCGCGGTGGCTCACACCTGTAATCCCAGCACTTTGGGAGGCTGAGGTGGGTGGATCATGAGGTCAAGAGATTGAGACCATCCTGGCCAACATGGTGAAACCCCATCTCGACTAAAAAAATACAAAAATTAACTGGGCGTGGTGGCATGCACCTGTAGTCCCTACTACTTGGGAGGCAGAGGCTGGAGAATGGCATGAACCTGGGAGGTGGAGGTTATAGTGAGCTGAGATTGTGCCCCTGTATACCAGCCTGGTGACAGAGCGAGACTCCATTTCAAAAAGAAAAAAAAAAAGAAAAAAAAAATCCTTCCTCAAATGTCAGGGCTCTGCGTTTCATGGCACGTCAGTATTTGAAATCCAAGTGTCTATTTGCCCAAGTGAATAATGATGGCAAATCAGACCATACTGGACATGCTTCTTGCCTGCCTCCCAGCTGGCACAAACCTGTATCTCACTTGGGCAGGTGATAATGGGGTGGCCTGTGATGGCCTACACTGGTGACAGCACTGAGTATCAAAATTGTCCGAACACATCTAGATTGACTCTGGGCTTATTGCCCAATAGCTCAAAGAAGAGGCCAAACCCACAGTGTTGATTCTTGCCGAATACATCACACCTAATGTTGATTCCATCTGCCGAGGGATGCTGGATCCAGACGGAATGCAATTTGCATTCACAGAGCCCAAGCTGCTAGTCACTTCCATTCAAAATTGTGGCCTTTCTCTGCAGGGTCTCTATCTAGCCTGTTTGAAGGGTTCGAGATGAGGACACACTAATTGGCTTTGACTGTTTTTCTGAGCCACAGATGGGGAGAAGCTGCCACTGAGTTTTGGATGAGTGTCCTTTGTCTCTGTCCTCCATTCTTTGCTGACTTCTCTCCTTGCAACAGTGAGAAATTTGTTTCTGGCCGTAAGGCAGTTGTTGGGAGGAATCCTGAGACAGTGTGCTCTTTCCAATATTTGTCAAACCACAGATGTTCCCCAACGGAGAGAAGATGGTTGCAGGAATACAGGGAAGACATTGTAATGAATACAAAATCCTTTCTTTTGCTCCCAACTTGGAATGGGCTGCTTTCAAAAGTCTGGAACTAAGAACACACATTTTCCCATAGAATAACGATGCCAGGCCAGGCCCACAGATGCAATTTCATCCATAACGTAAGCTAAGGGAGGAAGGTGGACATCAACCAGCAGACAGGTTGGCTCAGCCTAAGTGCTTGATGCAGCTACCTAAGCTGGTTCTGCCGTCCAGTTTTTTTTTTTTTCATTTCTGAAATTTGGAACCCTGCCAGCAGATTTCTTATAAGCTGCAAGCTCTAATGGCAAAAGCAATGAGGGTCTGAACACTGGGGCTGCCGGTGCTAAGTATAGTCATTTGTAGGACAGGATCTGCTTGCACTTTAAAAAATAATGAACTGTGGTTTCAGGTAGCTGACGTCAGGACGTTGATGTGTTTTTAATTTGTTTGTTTGTTTGGTTTCTCAATGCACTAAAGAGTTTTTGCAATGAAACCACTGAGATGGGGGTGTGGGGGTGGGAGTGGCAGGGATGCTGCTGCTCCTTCGGAGCCCTGTCCAATAGGCTGATTAACTCCGTCAGCACATGCCCAGTGCTAATACGACTAAGCTCATGCTTGCAATCCCACTTAGAGTGGCCATTTCATTTTACACTTAGGAAAAGTATTATAAGGCCACAAACTATATATTTAAGCAGGCCTCTTGCCACTTGTTTGCCACAGCTCTGCAAACAACCTGAGGCTTATATTGGTAGTATTGAGTGAAGATAAAGTTGGAGAGTATAGAGTCCCTGTTGTTCAGTGAATTCTCTGTGTTAAGTGCTCTGTTTGGACATAGGGAATTTTGCTGAATGAAACATCTTACTATAAGATTCCCTGTGTGATACACCCATTCTCATTGTCAGATATTAGGAATTTTGTTTCTCTTGTATCTAGCACTTTCTACAAGTAACATACAGAGATATTAATTTGGCAATTTCCTTCCTTCTTTCCTTCCTTCCTTCTTTCCTTCCTTCCTTCCTTCCTTCCCTCCTTCCTTCCTTCCTTCCTTCCTTCCTTCCTTCCTTCCTTCCTTCCTTCCTTCCTTCCTTCCTTCCTCTCTCTCTCTTTCTCTCTTCTGTATATTTTATGTACACAACTTAATGTTCTGATATACGTATATATACAGTAAAATGATTACTGCAGTCAAGCAGATTAACATACCTATCACCCTCTGTGGTTGCCTCGTTTTTTGTGTGGTAAGAGCACCTAAAATCTATCTTAGCAAATTTTCAGTATCCAAAACAGTATTGTCAACTATAGTCCTCATGCTGTACATTAGATCCCTAGACCTGTTCATCCGTATATAACTATAACTTTGTATCATTTGATCTATTTCTCCCCATTTACTCCCCACTGGTAACCACTGTTCTACTCTCTCTTTCTATATTTTTGACTTTATTTTAGACTCCACATATAAGTGAGATCATGAAGTATTTTTCTTTCTGTATCCAGCTTATTTCACTTAGCATATTATCCTCCAGGTTCATCCGTGTTGTTGCCAGTATCAGTATCTCCTTTTTGATGCTGAATAATATTCCATTGTATAGACACCACAATTTCTTTATCCAGCCATTCATCAATCGGCACGTAGGGTGTTTCTACATCTTGATTCTTGTGAGTAATGCTGCAGTGAACACGGGAGACAGACGCCTTTACAAGATGCTGATTTCATTTCCTTTTGGTTCATACCCAGCATAGAGGTTGCTGGATCATATGGTAGTTCTATTTTTAGTTTTTGAGGAACTCTCAAAGTTTTCTGTAATGGCTCTACCAGTTTAGATTCCCACCAACAGTGTAGGAGGCTTCGTTTTTCTCCACATCCTCATCAACAATTTTTATCTTTGTCTTTTTGATAATAGCCATTCTAACAGGTGTGAGGTAATTTCATTGTGGTTTCAATTTTCATTTCCCTGATGATTAATGGTGTTGAATACCTTTTCTTGTACCTGTTGGTCATTTTTACATCTTCTTTGGAAAAATGTTTATACAAGTCCTTCGTCTATTTTAAATTCAGGTTATCTGTTTGTTTGTTTGTTTGCTATTGAGTTGTTGAAGTTCCTTATATATTTTGAATATTAACCCCTTATCAGATATATGGTTTACAAATATTTTCTCTCAATCTGTAGGATACCTTTTCATTTTATTAATTGTTTTCTTTCATGTGCAGAAACTTTTGTTTGATGAGATCCACTTGTTTTCTTTTGCTTTTATTGCCTGAGCTTTTTGTGTGATATCTAAAAACATTCACTGCTGAGGCCAATATCGAGGAGCTTTTTACTACATTTTCTTCTAGGATTTTATGGTTTCAGGTCTTATGTTCAGGCTTTTATTCATTTTAGGTTGAATTTTGTGTGTAGTGCAAGATAAGGGTCCAGTTGTATTCTTTTGCACGTAGCTACCCAGTTTTTCCAATGCCATTGATTGAAAAGACTGTTCTTTCCCCGTTATATGTTTTTGGTGGCCTTGTCTAAAATTAGTTGACCATATATGCATGGGTTTACTTCTGGGTGCTCTGTTCTGTTCCATTGGTCTACATGTTGGTTTTTATGCCAGTACCATAGTGTTTTGATTACTCTAACTTTGGAATATAATTTGAAATCAGGAAATGTGATGCCTCCAGCTTTGTTTTTCTTTTTCAAGATTGTTTTGACTATTTAAGGTGTTTTGTAGTTCCACATGAGTTTTAGAATTGTTTTTCATATTTCTGTGAAAAATGCCATTGGAATTTTGATAGAGATTATATTAAATCTGTATATTGCTTTGGATAGTATGGCCATTTTAACAATATTAATTCTTTCAACTCATGAATATGAGATATCTTTCCATTTATTTGTGTAGTTTTCTATTTATTTCACCAGTGTTTTATGGTTTTCATATAAGGTTCAGATCTTTTACTTCCTTAGTTAAATTTATTCATAAGTATTGTATTCTTTTTTAAATTAAAAAAAAATTTTTAATGGAACACTTCACAAATTTGCATGTCATGCTTGCGCAGAAGCCATGCTAATCTTCTTTGTATCATTTCCACTTTATCATTTATATGTGCTGCCAAAGTGAGCACAGTATGATATTCTTTTTGATGCTATTATAAATGGGATTGTTTTCTTGACTGGCAATTGTTGCTATCCAACAATTTACGTGCTACTGGCTTGAATTGAAGATAAACTCCTTCAGAGGAGTGAGTGTCTTACTACCTTATAATCTCTACAGTGCTTTCTAGAAAGAATATGCTCAACTGGTATCTGTTGCTTTAAATTCAGTGGAATTCAGTAGGGCACAGCATTCAAACAATACTAGTTCACACTATAATGGTACCTGGAACATTTAGAATGTGCCTTATTTTCAACAGTATGACCAGCAGCAGCTCATGGACTGTGAGCATGACATCAGTGACAATTAAAACTTGCCTAGCACTTTGTGTATGCCTAGCATTGTTTTAGGTGCTTTAGCTATAAGATGTCATCTGGTCCTGCAAACAATCCTTTGAGGGGGGATATTCTTACTTAGTTTTAAGTTTACAGATGAGGAACCTAAAGCACAGAGAGATTAAGAAATGTGCCCAAGGTTACATAACTAGGGAGGAGCAGACTCAAACACAAGCAGTTTAGCTCCAGAAAAGGTATTCTACTTACTGAGTTATCATGCTCTTTTTTCAAAGAGCTAATCTACATATAAGGAAATACTATCTACCAGGCACTTTTTAATGTAAACTTGTTTAATCTCACAACAAGCCCAAGAGATGAGTACTACTGTTATCTACATTTTACAGATAACAAAACTAAGGCACAACTAAGCTAAGTGAGTGGTAGAGCCTCATTTCAAACCCAGAAGGTCTGATTTCCAAGTCTGTCCTCTCAATCATCATGCCACAGCACTCTTAGAAGAGTCAGAGGCAAATAGAATGCCAATCCTGAGTTGATTTATGTAGGTTTACATAGCAAGAGATGGTGGATCATAGGCTACTTTATAAGAAGACCCTCCCATTTTCCATCAAGGCTGAACATCACTATATTTAGAGACAGTTGTGCCTGGGCATATGCAGGGTTTCTTCCCAAATAGTCTGGGAAAATAGTGCCAGGTGAGAAAAAAAAAAGTTTGTATTTTGCTTGGAGTATTGAAGATAAGGAGACCAAGGTCCAGGGGTATTTGTTTTTTCATAAGGGTAAAGATAAGGGAGAAGCAAGGAGAGATGACAAGTTGGCACTGCTGTTTCTCTGTCCTTTGAGCTTGCAATGTGCAGGGCATGGGACTGGGAGCAGTCCAGGTAGAAGGTGGTTCCTAGCATAAGACAGGAGGTAGCAGTGATGAGTACACTGGTGCTTGTCTCTCCCTAGACTGAATGGCCACTCTGCTTCCAGAGGCTAGGAAATGGAATGCCTAATACATACCAGGGAGGCTCCCAGCTTTTCAGCTCATAGCCAACTTATAGGAAAAAAAAAAAAAAAAAAAAAGGTATGTGCTGAGCAGAAACAATAATTTATTAGCTGTGCCTTATCTGGCCAATGGGACACTCCCCCCTCGCCTGCCTTTTTTTGATCCCTTTTATTAGATGAGGCAAGAAAGGGAAAGTAACACATAAAATGTTTATTTGAAAAAGAACATGATTTCTTAAGAAGAAATCTGAAGCCTCTCAGCTACGGCTCACCTAAGAATCAAAGTGGCACAGCATTCCATCAGGGCCCAGGAATGACCATCAACTTACTAAGGTTGTGAAGCTGGAAGTTTTCATAAAGACATGCCATTTGTCACAGGACCTCCTTCAGCCTTTTCCTTGATATCCAGAAGGCTGGATCCTCAGGCTGTCTACCAGACGGCATTCCGGGGAGGAGGGAGGGAGACAGGAAGAAAGGGAAGAAAGGAGGAAGGGAGGAAGGGAAGAAGGGAGGGAGGAAGGGAGGGAGGTGGGAAGGGAGGAAGTCTCCCAGTTACATATTAATGACTTCTCAGGGTCTGACTTGGCTTTGCTCCTACGCTCATCTTGCCAGTGAGCCCTGCAAGGAATGTGGACAACCAAGCTACAGACTGCTGGCCATGGATATGTCTTGGGTAGACGAGAAGAGGCACATGGCAGGTGTTTTACAGACATGTAGGTAGGAATTTGCAAACTGAACCAGCAAGTGTCTGGTACACAGTAGGTGTTTACTAATGGGAGCTGATACTGCTGTTGACACTGTGAGAGTGAGTGGCTGCAACTGTCATCCCACTGAATGAAAAGCGGGGTTGATTCAGCTGAGCCATTGGGTGACATGGGTGTTCTTCCTTTTGTTAAAGAAAGTTTTGTTTTAAAGTATTATGAAATATAACACAGAGAAACCCATAAAACATAAGCAACTGCATAACGAAAAATAATAAAGCAAAGTATCATATAATTACTACCATGGAACTACTTCCCTGTTTAAGAAATAGAATATGGTCAACACTCAGAAGCAGACCCTCCACCCCATGGGTCCTTACCAGTCATGCACCTTCCCCAACCCACAAAAGCTGACCCTGATCCTTTCATGGAAATGACACATTTGCTTTTAAGTAAATATATGTATAAATTGTATATATGTCCTCTCTCCATATAACCTATATATCCCCATATAAAATCTATATATTTCTAAATATTATGATTTTGTCTGTTTTTGAATCTTATATAAATGTACTCCAACATGATCTTTTGTGTCTCATTTCTTTCAGGCATCATTATGGTTGTAAGATTTAACCACATTGTTTTGGAAGTAACAGTTTATTAGTTTTCATGGCTTTCTAGTAGCTCTTTATATGGATATGCAACATTTTGTCTATTCTCCTTTAGATGGCCATTAGGGTGTTTTTCAGGTTGGAGTAATTACTAACAATGTTGCTCTGAACATTCTTTTATATGCGTTCGGGGTATACACCTAGGAGAGGAATTGCTGGATCACAGGGTACATGTGTATCTATGAATAACTCTACCAGACCCTGCCAAACTCTTCCAAAGTTGTTGCATAAATTTGCTCTTTATCCTCAAGGCACAAGAGTCACCATCATTTCACAGCTTCATGGACAGATGGTACTGGTTGTCTGTAAATGTTAGCCAGTCTGGTAGGTGTGTGGTTGTACTTAATTGTTGTTTTAATTTGCATTTCTCTGATTACTAAAGAGGTTGGGTAACTTTTCATTGTTTTTTGTCCATCTGGATTTTCTCTTTTGTGAAGGGCCTGTTTATTTCTTTAGCCCATTTAGAAAATGGGGTTGTTCACCTTTTACTTAATGAATTTTATCCAAATAGATTCTTGATTGTCCCAAGAAGCATCTATTGAAAAGAGTGGTATCCTGGAGTCCATGAGAGTTGATTGTTAAAATTTCAGGAGTTTTCTGAGTAGGTTGTTAAATTGCTGGTAGCTTGACATCAGCCACAGCGTTGACACCATGGAAACTGGCAAATGTGACATAAATCAGGGCATTTTCCACTAGAGAGTTGGTTGATTACTACACCAATGGAAAAGCCCATCTTTTCTGCCCTGCCTCACAAGGCTGTCTCTGTCATAAATTCTGGTCATACACATATGGATTTATTTCACTACTATCTCTTCTGTTTCATTCCTTTCTTTGTCTTCCCCATGTTAAAAACACACTGCCTTGTAAACTACAGGTTTATAATAAGTCTTGATATCTGGTGGAGCGGGTCCTCTTATCTCCTAACAGTATCTTACTCATTCTTAGCTCTTGACATTTCTCTGTAAATTTAGAATAAGCTTGCCACGTGTTCACAGAAAAATCTGTTTAAATTTTAATCACATTGAATCTATAGATCAATTTTGGGAAGAAATGTATGTTTTTATCTGCTTTGAGTTCATTATGGAAGTTACTCATTACTGTGTAAAATCAATTGCATATATACTCTATAAGTTGTCATTTGTTGTTTATCATTATCCACAGTCTTTCTTGCTCTATTAGTTCATTTTCCTACTGCTATGAAGAAATAACCGAGACTGGGTAATTTATAAAGAAAAAGAGGTTTAATTGACTCATCGTTCCATATGGCTGAGGAGGCCTTATAATCACAGCAGAAGGTGAAGAAGGAGCAAAGGCACATCTTACATGGTGGCAGGCAAGAGCGCATGTGCAGGGGAACTGCCCTTTATAAAACAATCAGATCTCATGACACTTATTCACTGTCATGTGAACAGCCTGGGAAAAGCCCACCCCATGATTCAGTTACCTCCCACTGGGTCTCACCCATGACACAGAGGAGTTATGGGAGCTACCAATCAAGATGAGATTTCTGTGGGGACACAGCCAAACCATATCACTTGCCTTGCAGAACTTTTACATTTCTGTTAAATACAGTTCATCAAACTTTTCCTTTATAGCTTCTAGGATGCTGCTCCTAGCAGCCACAAAGGCAAGCTACACAAAACTTAAAATATAATAGTAACCACATGAAAAAAGTAAAAGGCTGGGTGCAGTGGCTCATACCTGTGATCCTAGCATTTTGGGAGGCCAAGGCAGGTGGATCACCTGGGGTCAGGATTTTGAGACCAGCCTGACCAACATGGCGAAACCCTGTCTCTACCAAAAATATAAAAATTATCCGGGCACGGTGGTGGACATCTGTAGTCCCAACTACTTGGGAGGCTGAGGCAGGAGAATCACTTGAACCCAGGAGGTGGAGGTTGCAGTGAGCTGAGATAGTGCCATTGCACTCCAGCCTGAGTGACATAGTGAGACTCAATGTCAAAAAAAAAAAAAAGTAAAAAAAGGTAACATTATTTTTTTTTCTTTTTTTTTTTAAATTTATTTATTATTATTATACTTTATGTTGTAGGGTACATGTGCATAACGTGCAGGTTTGTTACATATGTATACTTGTGCCATGTTGGTGTGCTGCACCCATCAACTCGTCATTTACATCAGGTATAACTCCCAATGCAATCCCTCCCCCCTCCCCCCACCCATGATAGGCCCTGGTGTGTGATGTTCCCCTTCCCGACTCCAAGTGATCTCATTGTTCAGTTCCCACCTATGAGTGAGAACATGCGGTGTTTGCTTTTCTGTTCTTGTGATAGTTTGCTAAGAATGATGGTTTCCAGCTGCATCCATGTCCCTACAAAGGACACAAATTCATCCTTTTTTATGGCTGCATAGTATTCCATGGTGTATATGTGCCACATTTTCTTAATCCAGTCTGTCACTGATGGACATTTGGGTTGATTCCAAGTCTTTGCTATTGTGAATAGTGCTGCAATGAACATACGTGTGCATGTGTCTTTATAGCAGCATAATTCATAATCCTTTGGGTATATACCCAGTAATGGGATGGCTGGGTCATATGGTACATCTAGTTCTAGATCCTTGAGGAATCGCCATACTGTTTTCCATAATGGTTGAACTAGTTTACAATCCCACCAACAGTGTAAAAGTGTTCCTATTTCTCCACATCCTCTCCAGCACCTGTTGTTTCCTGACTTTTGAATGATCGCCATTCTAACTGGTGTGAGATGGTATCTCATTGTGGTTTTGATTTGCATTTCTCTGATGGCCAGTGATGATGAGCATTTTTTCATGTGTCTGTTGGCTGTATGAATGTCTTCTTTTGAGAAATGTCTGTTCATATCCTTTGCCCACTTTTTGATGGGGTTGTTTGTTTTTTTCTTGTAAATTTGTTTGAGTTCTTTGTAGGTTCTGGATATTAGCCCTTTGTCAGATGAGTAGATTGCAAAAATTTTCTCCCATTCTGTAGGTTGCCTGTTCACTCTGATGGTAGTTTCTTTTGCTGTGCAGAAGCTCTTTAGTTTAATGAGATCCCATTTGTCAATTTTAGCTTTTGCTGCTGTTGCTTTTGGTGTTTTAGACATGAAGTCTTTGCCCATGCCTATGTCCTGAATGGTACTACCTAGGTTTTCCTCTAGGATTTTTATGGTATTAGGTCTAACATTTAAGTCTCTAATCCATCTTGAATTAATTTTCGTATAAGGAGTAAGGAAAGGATCCAGTTTCAGCTTTCTACTTATGGCTAGCCAATATTCCCAGCACCATTTATTAAATAGGGAATCCTTTCCCCATTTCTTGTTTCTGTCAGGTTTGTCAAAGATCAGATGGCTGTAGATGTGTGGTATTATTTCTGAGGACTCTGTTCTGTTCCATTGGTCTATATCTCTGTTTTGGTACCAGTACCATGCTGTTTTGGTTACTGTAGCCTTGTAGTATAGTTTGAAGTCAGGTAGCGTGATGCCTCCAGCTTTGTTCTTTTGACTTAGGATTGTCTTGGAGATGAGGGGTAACATTATTTTTAATGATATATTTTATTTAATCCATTATAACAAATATCATTTCAACATGAAATCAATATATAAAAACTATTCATGAGATAATTTACATTCTTTTTTTCACACAAATTCTTAGAAATCTGGTCTGCATTTTATGTTTCAGGGACATTTCAGTTTGGACTAGCCATATTTCAAGTGTTTATTAGCCACAAGTGGGTAATGGTTGCCATGTTAGATAGCTCGGGTCAGTATCTTTGTTAAGACAGGTCTACAGCAGCCTTAGGTCTGTGGCTAGTTTCGTGCTACCAAGATCTGGCCCTTCCAGGGTTGGTCCAGTGAGGTCTCTTCTCTATTGTTGGTTGAAACTTTAACGTTTCCTAGCTCTGTGTGACTTTGGGAATTGTTTGACTTATAGCCCCCGAATTACACCCCCACCCCTGCAAGTTGCTCTTTCTTCAGCATGATATTTTGCCTAGCTCTTGGAGTTTCATCTGCACATGCCCATTTAGTATTTGGTAAAAGAATGAAGAGGACTTCCGCACAGATCTCTGGAACTCTCTCTCTGTGCAGTTTCCTCCTTTCCAGTACTCTTCTTTGTAAAGTCCAGCAGCCTCCTCCTGAATTCCAGTCTCTCACTCCCCTACTCAGTGAGATAACTGTGCTCTCCTTGGCGTTCCTTCTCTGCCCCATGGTCTGCAAAGTGTCTCCACACAGCAGGCCTGAGTGATCCCAGGGTTTACCTTACCAGCTTATCTTCCCTGAGAGATCACAATCCGTGCTGTGGTGCGGGGCTCGGGATGGGTGCAGGCTGACAGCCTAATATTCATTATTCTTAAGGCCAAAAGCAGAGGTCCTACTTAAAAAAATGTTTTAGCTGGCTGCAGTGGTAAATGCCTGTAGTCCCAGCTACTCAGGAGGCTGAGACAGGAGGATCACAAGTTCAGCCCAACTTGAACAAAATATCAAGACCCATCATCTACAAAAGAAAAGAAAACAAATACGGTTTTGAGCTTACCTATTAGTTTTACTATCTAGTTATTTCATAATTACTTTGATCTTTATTAATCCCTTCCTACAGTCTTCTTTAATATTATTCTTTTTATAACTTTATATGTATTCTTATTTATTAGAAATAATTAGGGCTATGAGTTTTTCTTTCAGGGATTCCTTTAGCTATTTCCACAGGTTCTGATATGCAATATTTTTGTGGTCATTATTCTCTAGATAATCTGCAATTTGGGTTTTGCTTTTCTCTTTGACAAAGAATTGTTCCAGAGACTTAAAAAATTTTTGAGATGGTAGAGTTTTATGTTTCAGTTTTCTGGTTTTATTAATTTTAGTTATATTATATTATATTATAAATAAAGTTATCTACGCTATAATTTTTGAAGATGTTTTAAGTTTTCTTTGTAGCTTAATATGTAGTCACAACAAACCTTTGTAAACAAGATGTTATTTACTTTTTACTGTAAATTGTTTATCGACTTTAAGTGAGTCAATGTTATCAATGTGAGTATATTAAATAAATTTAAATTTACAAAAATATAATCGTGTGTGTGTGTGTTTACCCTGGGTGCCAGTGTAAGACTATATTTCAAAAATGAGATTTTGTTCTAAAAAATGTGAAAACCACTAGGCAATGTGACCTCAAAAGTCACCTAGGATGTGTAGAATGGGAATATAAATTTGTGCAGGGCCTAGAGTAGAGTGAGCCCTGAGTTGTGTTGAGATCAAAGGATACCCAGAGTATTTTTTTTCTCTCATTTTTCATTCCTTTTCTTTCTTTCCTCTACATAGTATGCTAATAAAACTTCTAGATTACACAGACCAAGGCCAGGTGCTATACCAGTCTGTTATCAACAAGTGAGAGCACATGAAACCGTTTTTAATTGGCCTTAGGAAAAGCAAAGGTGAAATGAAAATTTAATTCTCCTGGACCTTTTTTCAAAATGTATTTTTCCATCTCTACTGTAAAGAGTGAATTTTAATTAGGTTGATTCTCACTGTTTGGCCATGCATTTCTAATCTGTGTTCACTCTTTGGGAAAGAAGAATTTGATGAAAGGAACCGGATAATAATGGAAATCTTGTCTGAGCAGAACAAATTGGAATTATCCAATATGATAAGGATATGAGAAGCATTGAGGCTGACGACTGAAAAAAAACACACCTCTCCCCAAAATGCCACTGTTCTGCCTGGCACAGTCTTGTCCTGGCACAGGGAGAGAGCGCAATAGCATGGTATGTGCTTTTGGTGCGTCTGGGCCTTTCTGGTGGGTCACTTAATCCTCCACCCTCAATTTCCCCACCTGTAAAATGGGGGTAATAATCTCCACCTTGCGCTATTGTAAGGATTGAGAGAAATGAATTATGGGAAAGTGCCCAACATGTTATAGGGGCTCAGAGAATGAGTCAGAGGAGAATTTCCAAGGAAAGCTCTATGGCTGGGCTGAGGGTGAGGTTCCTAGTTTATTTACAGCTTTGAAAAGAAAGAAGTGGACAGGGGCAGGCATGTATGCGTGGGTGAGAGAGTGTGTGTGTGTGTGTATGTGTGTGTAGGGCAGGGGAATCTGTGGGTACATCCTAGTACAGGCCAGTGTTTCTCTGTGTGCCATTCAGGATGAATTTCCTGTGGGATAGAAACAACCAGGGTCTTCTGCAGATGAGTGGATTCAGAGTCCTCATCTGCAGGTAGAAAAGCCCCAGGAGTCCATGTTTACCCCCATTACACTACTCCTGTGAAGCCAGCTAGGTCCTTCAGCTGAACATAGTGCACCAATGAGGAAACGAGTTAGGAGTTTCTCCAGCAATGCCAACAAGCAGGTCAAGCAGCATACATCGCGAGTGGCCAGGCCTCCCACGAAACATTATTTAGGGTGCTATGTCAAGCTGTCAGAGAGGGAGAAGATACACATCTTGGCTTTGGAGTTTGTGATTTAACAGAGAGAACAGAGAAAGAGAAAACACGAAAGGCACATATGAAGCTAATTTTAAAGATCCAGTGGCCATACAGCTTTTTTTTTTCCTAGACAATGTTAAAATCAAATAATTATTGAGGTCGTCAGACAATAGCTCCAGGGTTGTGTGCAGAAAGAACAGTCCTGGCCAGGCACAGGCGCACCTGTAATCCCAGCACTTTGGGAAGCCAAGGTGGGCAGATCGCCTGATGTCAGGAGTTCAAGAGCAGCCTGGCCAACATGGTGAAACCCTGTCTCTACAAAAATACAAAAAATTAGCCAGGTGTAGTGGCGCATGCCTGTAATCCCAGCTACTCAGGAGGCTGAGGCAGGAGAATCACTTGAACCTGGGAGGCGAAGATTGCCAGTGAGCCGAGATGGCGCCATTGCACTCCAGCCTGGGCAAAAAGAGCGAAACTCCGTCTCAAAAAAAAAAAAAAAAAAAGACAGTCCCATGTTTCTATATGCACCATTCAGGATGAATTTCCTAAGCACCTACTGCATTCCCAGAATTAGGAGTACAAGCTTATGGGCCAGGCAGATCAGGATTAATTTCCAAGTCTGTCACTAACCATTTTTTAAAAAAATTGTATATACTTAAGGTGTGCAGCATGATGGTTTGATATACAAAGTGAAATGATTACTACAGTCAAGCAAAGTAACGTGTCTGTCACCTTCCACGGTGACCCCTTTTTGTGTGTGTTGCACCTAAAATGGACTCTGCAAATTTGCAATCTACGTTGCAACATTATTAACTATTGTCCTGTGGCTGTATGATAAATCTGTAGACTTATTTATTTTGTCATTTGACCTACATGTCCCCATTTCCTCTCCTTCCCCGGGCTTGGTAACCACCTTTCTACTCTTTGTTTCTATGTATTTAACTTTATTTTAAGATTCCACATCTCAGTAAGACCTTGCTCTTCCTCACTCTTTTATGGCCTTGGGGAAGCATAGGTCCTCCAGGCAGCAGAATTGCTTCTTAAAATGATTGCATCTTTGTGGCGACTGGTTTAATTTAGAGACGTTCTCAGCGCAGGACCTGCGGGCTTGTGCTAGGCTCCTAGAATGTACAGATAAAGGGGATCCATGTTCTTCCTTCCAGGCAGAGGTTCTGACTTTGTTTGATTTTGCCACTCCCTGGCAAGGGGCATTTAGCAATGTCTGGAGACATTTGGCTGTCCCTATGGGTGTGTGTATGTAGGTGCTAAACATCCTGCAACGCCTAAGGCAGCCTTCCTCGCCCTTCATTGTCCATTTCCTCTGATTGTGGAATTAAAAGACGAAAATGGGTCCATTCGAGGGAAAAGGTCATGATCCTTAATGCTGTTTTTACATGATGGCCTTGTCAGAGCCTTCAGCCTCCTACCGCTGTCCTCGAAGTTCTCGGCACAGCTGCCTCCGGAGGGCATGCTTCCCACCTGGGGCTTCCTGGCGGAGTGCCATCCTCATCCATATACATGTCCCCAATTAAAAGACGTCCCGCTGCCGGGAAAGCGGCCTGCACCTTGGAGCGAAACTGAAAGGTCTTCGCGTCCCTCCGTGGGACGCGAAGGCGAGGCAGGGCCCTGCGCGGAACACCGGGAGGCTCTGGGGAAAGGCAGGGCTTCTGTGGGGGATCCTGAAAACCTGCTTGGGGCCGACTTCCTGGAGCAGCGACTACAAGCAGCGCAGAGCCCAGCTGTCCTTGGCAAACGCCCCACCGAGAAGGCGAGCGCTTGCTGGCTCCTCTGGGACGCCCGGGTCAAGCCATCCCCAAATGGGCCGTGACCCCGCCTTTGAAGGGGGCCCCCAAGGCAGCGGTGGACGTGGCGGCAGGGCGGGCGAGGGGAAGTTTTTCTTTCTCCCAGCTCGGGAGGGCTCGCCAGCTTCCCCGGGGCTTCACCTCCTGGGACAGCCTCGGGTTGGAGCGCCGCTGCTGGCTCTGCCGCGGCCGCCTGGGTGACGGAGGGTGGGGCGGGGGTGGGTCGCTAGTAGCTCGGGAGCCAAGATCTGATTTCAGGGACCGTGCCTATGTGCTGAGTCAAACCCCGCCGCTGGGCTGGGTCTGCGGCGGGGCCGCTGAGCACAACCCGCTGTGGTTAATGATTAATCACTGACCAACCCGCCTCCCGCAGCTCGGGTGGACCGGGTCGCTCATGTGCCGACAGCTGGAAAGGAAGGGGAGGGCTGCCAGGCAGAGCGCGCCCTAGGCGAAGAGGGGCAGAGGCTAGCGCCAGGGGCTGCTGGTTTCACTTCCAGCAAGCCAGTTTAGAACGTTCTTCCTCCGCCCTCTCCCCACCTCGCCCCCGCCACATACACCCAAACCCCAACACCCAGGCGCCTCCTGGGCCTCTCCCAGGTTGGACTGCTCCAGGAAGTTTTCATGAAAGCACCTGCAGGAGAACTCGAGTGAGATAAAGTCGTGCGCCCACGCAGGTGAGTTTGCAGCCAAGAACTCTGGGCTCTGCTGGGAGGAGAAAGGGAAGTTGAGGAAGTCTTTGGACCTGGTAGCCTGGTGCTCTTTCTCATGGCTTCACCCAGCAGCCCCGGCAGTGACTGCTCCCATGTCATTGATCACAGTCATGTCCCCGAGTTCGAGGTGGCCACCTGGATCAAAGTCACCCTTATCCTGGTGTACCTGGTCATCTTCGTGATGGGCCTTCTGGGGAACAGCGTCACCATTCGGGTCACCCAGGTGCTACAGAAGAAAGGATACTTGCAGAAGGAGGTGACGGACCACATGGTGAGTTTGGCTTGCTCGGACATCTTAGTGTTCCTCATCGGCATGCCCATGGAGTTCTACAGCATCATCTGGAACCCCCTGACCACGCCCAGCTACACCCTGTCCTGCAAGCTGCACACTTTCCTCTTCGAGGCCTGCAGCTACGCCACGCTGCTGCACGTGCTGACGCTCAGCTTTGAGCGCTACATCGCCATCTGTCACCCCTTCAGGTACAAGGCTGTGTCGGGACCTTGCCAGGTGAAGCTGCTGATTGGCTTCGTCTGGGTCACCTCCGCCCTGGTGGCATTGCCCTTGCTGTTTGCCATGGGTACTGAGTACCCCCTGGTGAAAGTGCCCAACCACTGGGGTCTCACTTGCAACCGCTCCCGCACCCGCCACCATGAGCAGCCCGAGACCTCCAACATGTCTATCTGTACCAACCTCTCCAGCCGCTGGACCGTGTTCCAGTCCAGCATCTTCGGCGCCTTCGTGGTCTACCTCGTGGTCCTGCTCTCCGTAGCCTTCATGTGCTGGAACATGATGCAGGTGCTAATGAAAAGCCAGAAGGGCACGCTGGCCGGGGGCGCGCAGCCGCCGCAGCTGAGGAAGTCCGAGAGCGAAGAGAGCAGGACCGCCAGGAGGCAGACCATCATCTTCCTGAGTGAGTCCCAGGCAACGCGTGAGCAGCTTCCCAACCTTTCCCCCGACCCGTGCCGCTGTTTGTGGCTCTCTCCAGGGGAAGGCTTGCCCTAGAATTGCACACTTCAGTTCACTGAAGTGGAAGGGTCTTGTAGCAGAATGAGGTCATTGCTCTGGGTCTCTGGGTGTTTCTTCTCTTTGTTTTGGGAATTCATGGTAGGTTATGGTTAACAGGGCACTAGACCAGAATTCAGAAGGTCTGGATGTATTCCATAACATCACTGCTGTGACCTTTGGGAAGTCACAAAAAAATCTTTGGTAAAATGGGAACAATAATACTAGAGAATATGAGGGACAAATTAGGTAATGCAGGAGAGGTGAAAGTCCTTTGCAAAAGACCAAGTTCTGCAGAGATAAAGGGAACCGTCTTATCTGGCTCTTTTATCGGGGGAAGGCTTTCTTGTTCAATTAACTTTTGTTGGCCGGGCGCGGTGGCTCAAGCCTGTAATCCCAGCACTTTGGGAGGCCGAGACGGGTGGATCACGAGGTCAGGAGATCGAGACCATCCTGGCTAACATGGTGAAACCCCGTCTCTACTAAAAAAAAAAATACAAAAAAACTAGCCGGGCGATGTGGCGGACGCCTGTAGTCCCAGCTACTCGGGAGGCTGAGGCAGGAGAATGGCGTGAACCCGGGAGGCGAAGCTTGCAGTGAGCTGAGATCCGGCCACTGCACTCCAGCCTGGGCGACAGAGTGAGACTCCGTCTCAAAAAAAACAAAAAAAAAACAAAAAAAAACAACTTTTGTTCCCATTTTTCTCCTCCTTTGGAGAAAGCAGGCTGTGAGCAACACACACTCTCCGGCTGCTATTTGGAGCCTCTCCTACCCAATCTTAAGACGTGGGAACTCTCAGCACTCCCCAGGGCTTGTGTTTCTGCCACTAGTGAGTCTGCTCCTTACCAGACCAGAGCAACTTGGCAGGACAGCCTGTTTATCTGATCCAGAAAATCTGGCTTCACCGATTCCTAGGATTTGAATAGTCTCCTCACAGACCCAATTCTTAGGCTTGCTTTCTAAACTTTTGTTGTGATACAAGTATTTAAAGTTGAGGCCTTGTCTATTTAAAGAGAGCCCATAGGTCTGTTGACCCCAGAGCCTTCAGAAAAGGGGCCTACTCGCTGGGAGACAAGGCTTTAATGGAGACACATGAAATGTGTGTGAGCAAAGGGTTTTAAAATATACTGTTTAGCAGAAACAATAAAAAGGGTGTATTGTGGGTGTGTGAGTGTGAGTCAAGAAGGAATAGCTCTAACAAACGTTTCCCTTCTTCCCTCTTCCCTGTCCCCTGTGGCATCAGGAAAAGGAATAAATCATGATGCTGTTTGTTTTGGTGTGGGCAACTGGGCAGCAGGTTCCAGGGACAGGAGGTAGACATGAGAAAGAGTTGGAAGGCACTTGGAGAGTGATGGAAAGACCTGGGTGTTGTCTCAGACCAGCCCCTGGCTTCCAGTGTGTCACTAATTGTTAAAAGTTTAGGGTCTAATTTTAAACCCTCTTTATTCAATTTGAAATAATCGCCCTAATAAATTTCAAGGTACTCAGAGGCAGCCATGGATAAAGTGGATGGTGTCCCTGCTTTGTGCCCCCAGGGAAGTGGGCTTTGAGAGCTGTGGCAGGGGCTGTGGCAGGTGACCAGCTGACTTGACTTTACTCTGTGTCTGTGCAAAATGAGAATATTTGGATGCTACTCCGCATTAGGGGCTGTGCCAGGTGACCAATATTTCCATCTTCTAGAGGAGGAATTTGAGACTTAGAGAAGACCTAGTTCAGAATCACCTAAGTGCAGCTCCGAGAGTCCCACTGTGCTTTTCAGGGCAGGGAAATACATGTCTGTCTGTGACTTTCACAGGTATGTGGTGAAAGGAAAATGAAACAAGGCGGGACTTTGACAAGCGTAGGTGAGCCTGGTGGCTGCTGCCTCTTAGGGCCAGCCGTTCTGGAAGTTGGAGTAGGTAACATGATCTTGGGACGTGGGAAGGGTACCCAACTCAGTCTATCACCCACTGGCTGCTACCACTCAAAATATTACAGGAAAGAATGGACATTGTATTTGCTTAAAGCTTGAATGTTTGTTGAATTGCTAGTTCTCCCTTCCTCCGTAAACATTCCCTTAGGCGTATCTTAAACTGTAAGCTGTAATTTACACTGTAGTGTGAGTTAATTAAATTTCCTTTCTTTTTTTTTGATTGGAGGGGACTGGCCTGAGTGGATAAGAATTAGAGGGTAGACAAGCATTAGCAAGTGGTCTTCAACTACCTCCCAGTCTAACTTAGGAATTAAGGCTACCTTTGACCAAAGGGAAAATCACTGATTTATCATTACTCTCTATTTTATGAATCTCCGTGTTTCCTGTATTTCTCTGAGTAGAGGTCTGTTCTTCCTGCAGTGGGTGTTCCAAGTTAAAGCCGGTCTCCATTTGCAGCATAAAATCAGAATGCTGCAGACTTTTATTTAGAGATGGATAGGACCTTGGAGATCGTCAGATCCCATCAGTAATTGTCTGGAATGAGTTTGTTCTTGCTGCTGCTCTCATTCTTTCCTTCTAGCTCTTTCCTTCTTTCCTATACCAACTGTATATTAATCACCCACTGTGTTCTCAGCATAAAGATGGTTGAATGGCAATCAGGTGCTCAATGTGCGATAATGTCCTGGGGGAATTTACCGTTTGTATTTAGCCCATTTTCTCTGTGGTAGGTTTTCAAAGCAGTTCCCGCAAATGTCCTCCTCTCCCAATGAATTTCAAAGAGCTTTTAAAAATAGGAACCTCACTAATTAACTCAAGTTAGGAAATAAATTAATGGAGTGAAGAGGAAGAAATCATGGCCTGCATTCATCAGATTAATACAATGCAATTTACTTTGTGAGTTTCATAAAACTTGTGCTTTGGGGCATTTTTAACCCAGAACAAATGAACATATAAATTGTTTACAAATCGCTGAATTTAATATAGTAATTTAGCTGTCTTTTTAGTATTTCATTTCCCAGATAGATCAAATTAAAATAAATATTTGCTCATTTCAAACATATTTTAAATTTGATGTGAAATGTAAATGGCGACATATCACAAGTAGTCCTTGGAGCTCTTGAGGCAATAAAGAAAACAAGACTGTTCCCCACTCGTCGTTAAAAATGCTAACTGCTGCACGACAGAAACAAAATTCATAAATCTACCCAAGATGAGGAAGCCCATGTAAAAAATATTAATTTTCCTTTCTTCATCTTTCACTACTGTGCCTCAAGTCTAGGCAATGTGCTCGGCTGGTGAATAATGAAAGCACATTGGGAACTCTGGGAGAGAAAGAGAGGCTGGGATGCCTACTAGCTCTAAGCAATTTACAGGAGAACACAAAAATGATGCAAAAGTGCACATTCCTGGAAACAGCAGTGTCTTGTCTTGCCCCTTCTCAGCCCAGTAACAAATCAGTACTAGACTTGGTTCCTGTTTCAAGGTTATAGCCAGTGTGGCATGGTAATATTTCTCCGATGTCAGAACAGAGGTTGCTGGTCTGGATTTCTGCCTCTTCTGGAGAAAAGGAACTGATAATTTGATTATCTGTCCTGTCTCTTCAATGATGAGGATGGTCAAAATGAGGTTTCCTTTCAAGCAAGTCTTTCCGCAGACCTCCCATCTTCTCTTTCTGAAGTCTCCTTTGGAGTTGTTCTCAATGCAGATTGCATCCAGCTCTGTGGACACTTGTGTGTATCTATTGCACACATGGCTTGCTGTCAAGTGTCACCCACTCAAAGTGGAATGACAAAGTAATTTTTAAAATACATAGTTTTAATTTGTATAATAGCTTTCAAGTGATTGGGACTCAGTTACAACTACCTCCTAGAGAACTAGAGGGCAGTGACTGGCTTTCAACTATAGTTATGAAAAAAGATTTTTACAATCATGAGGTTATTAAAGAAAAACATCATAGAAGCTTTGTAACTCTAGAATAATTACACTCTTTTGCATTCTGATTTGCTCTCCTGAGTCAGAAGGAAAAGGGAGGAGTTACATCTAGTGGCAGGCATTACACATCAACTTGGGTTGCTCATGTTGAATATGGACATTATTCATCATGTGTGTTTGGATGGAACAAAGGTTAAGAGTTGCTGCTGTAAAGAACTTCTCTAAAAATCAGGTTGACATACATTTAGATGTTCGCAGTGTGGTTCAGGGAGAAGCAAAGAGAAGGAGCTCAGAATCACATCCTCTGGGTTTTTAGACCACAGAATTAGAGGTCAAACCAAACAGGGTCAGGGGAGAAAAAGAAGAGAGGGGAGAGGGGACTGAGATATTGACAGCGGGTCCTCTTTACCTGAGGACAATCATTACCTGAAAAGAACTCGTTGGTTCCCTTAAAGTGGGGTTGAAAACATGTGAAAAGAGGTCTCATTGGGACTTGAAAGTGAAAATTATGAAAAGAAATTTATTTGTATGTTACAAATATAAGTTATGGTTACAACTATATATTCTTATAATGATTATTCAGAATGAATCCAATGAGGCTTGAGGGTGTAATCTTTGTAACAAAACCATCTGATAACCTTTGTGTTTCATTTTCTCAGTAATATTATAAAAAGGGCCTCTCTTCATTCTTTGCTATTTAAATCACCCACATGGAAGCACCTATCCTTGCATTATGCTTGTCAATTTTCTATTCTTTCATAATTATCTGGTCTGATTCGAGCAAACCTTGACTGTCAGTGGCTCGGCATTTGAATCATCTTTTTCTTCAGCTTCTTTTTCATTGACTTCATGAAATTCTGTACCCTGTGTGTAGGCCATAACCAAAAATACAATTACTTTAAAAACCAATCCCTATACTCTACCGTATATTTGGTATTACACAGAAGTGGACACCTTGAAATGCTTTGAAAGCGCCCATGAGAATTTTTAGTTATGTTCTTCACTAGGTTTAGTTATTTTCTTCACTAGGTTAAATGCTGGTCTTACAATCATGTTTTAATCATGAGTTTTCTTGGCAAAGGCTTTTTATTTGATATAAAAGGATATGTCAACACAGTTTTTGAGGGAAACACCTTCAAAATTAAATTAGTGACTTTTTTAGTGTAAGACATTATTTTGACTCAAATGTTTCAGTATTTCAGAAAAAAGTTTTGCCTCAAATATTCAGATTATCACCTCTATTCCCTTTTCCCTTTATTGATGTATATGTGGCTATAATGATATTTTATGTTTATTTTTCTCTTTGTGATAGCTGTCATAAATTGCAAGTGTCCTGTGATCAGCCTGGCAGACAAATATCATAATGCTGCGTTATTTTTATAATTAGGCTGTCTCAAAGATTTCATTTCTCTGTTGGAGAGATGCATAGTTTCCGAGGAAGGGGAGACTGGAATCCCAGTCCCCACTGATTAGCATGCCTGTTCATCTGTCAGCCTCCTTGGATGCTGAAGTGTAATAAGAAAGCAGAGGCCTCAGTTGCACAAAGCATTTGGCTTATTAGTGCTAAAACCATTCAGAATAAGAGCCATTTGCGAGTTGAGACACCACAGTGGAAGAATATTGAACTGGGAGTCAAGGAGCCCCTCTGGCTGTGCAAGGCAAGATTCCCGGTCCACCATTTGGAGGACACTGTCGACTCCTATCCCTTTTCCCTCTGCACATTTCCCCTGCCAGGCTGCAGCCCTGGGACCACTCAACTCACTCTCCACCTCTAGTCTTGGCTATTTACTGAGCACTGGTCATCCCTTGTGCGGCTCGTTCTTGTGAATGAATGGTGTTCAGCCTCACCTGGGCCCCGCCCTCTGGTGGACATCTTCCTTTGCAAGCACTCTCAAAGAGCTCTGCCTACCACGCTACTCTTTCTACTTTGTTTCCAGCAAGCCTGCTCTCTGCGTGAGGGTCCTTGACTAAGGTATCATCACTGGAAAAATCTCCATCTATTCTTGTCTGTGTCTGGGCTGATCACACTGCAGCCACTGGGATCTTGTTGACACCCCCATCTCTGACCCCAGCAAAGTAAAGCCAGTCAGTGGTTTCCCATGGCTCTTATGTCAACTACAGACAAAAACTCTTGACATACGGCCCTCATATCAGCTGCCTCTCCAATTCTATCAAGTGCCGTTCTCCCCTTGTATTAATCTGCTCTTGCCAGGGTAACAACATGCTACAGACCGGACGCCTTGAACCATAGACATTTATCTTCCCACAGTTCTGGAAGCTAGAAGTCTGAGATCAAGGTGCAGCAGGGTTGGTTTCTTCTGAGGGCTTTCTCCTTGGTTTGCAAATAGCTGTCTTCTCATTGTGTCCTGACCTGGCCTTCTCTGCGCATGTGTTCTCCAGGTGTCTCTTCCTCTTCTTATAAGGATGCTGGTCTTGTCAGATTAGGGCCCCACCCTTACAACTTTATTTTACCCAGATTACCTCCCAAAGGCCCAATCTCCAAATACAATCACAGCGAGGCTTAGGCCTTCAACTTGTGAATTTGCAGGGGACACAGTTCAGTTTATAACACCCCTTAACTGCCTTATTCCACTGGCTCCCCTTCAAGTTCTTCAGGCGACCATGACTGGCCCTCTTCCCCCATGCTGCCTGTGTACAGGCTGTTTCCTCTGCCTGGAGTGCTTTTCTGTCTTACTCTACTCTCTACCTGCTCCCCAGTTCCATCCGCTTCCCCAGGTTAATATCTTTCTGCTCTCTCAGATCTTCCCAGGGGAGCTGGCCCATTCTCCCTGACTTCATTAAGCCTCCCAAAAAACAAGACTCGCAGTTGTCATTTGACATTTAATTGTTCAATTACTTGATTAATGTCTTCTAATTCCTTGAGGACAGGAGCACACCCTAATTTCCCTCAACACTGTACCTCATTCCAGCATAGCACATACAGGTGGTCAATGAATATTTGTTGACTGAACAAATGAATGAAAGAGCCTCAGCTTGGAATTGAGAAGCAATGTTCTGTTTTCCCTTGGGCATGCATGCGTATGGAAGTTTATCATTCCTCAAAAGTGTTCTGGTTCATCTGAACCAAAGGTGCTCTCTTACAAAGGGTCATGAGTTCTCTGAGGCCTCTGAAGTCAAGCCATCATGGAAAACATTTAAGATTTGCTTGCCCCTGAGCAAATGAACACTCGGTGCTGATCAGACCCTGAATGTTAGCTTTAACCATGTATACCTGCCAGAAGTAACCAGGAAATGAAAGTGATTTCATAGGGTGGTGAATGGTCCTTGTTAAACCCTGTTGAACAGGATGTTAAATGCAATGATACAACGCTAAACATGATATCTTAGCATGCTCTTTCACCACTTGTTAACAAGGGGGTCCTCAAGGTAATGAGGATGCAGTGGGGGTGACATTTTGAAAATAGTAAACCCATGTGTTTATATGTCCACCTTAAATTGCATCCACTTGCAGCCATCTCTCTCAAGGGTGAGCCACACTTATCACCCCAGGGAAGGAAAAAGCAGATACTGCCTGGGACAAAGCTGTTGCGGATCCATCCTGGGTTCAGAGGATGCAATTCTTGACCTCTTTAGCCAGGCAATTATCTTGAAAGCCAGACTTTGTGAAGGATGAAAAAGGATTGCCTAACTTCATACCTCTCCCTTTAATGTATCATGAGCCCAGCCTAGTGGACTAGATCAGCCCGTTCCAGATGAGACCATAGCTAAGGGGTTTGGAATTTATCCTTGGAAGCCATTGGAGGGCTTTAAGAAGTAAACAGCACAGTTGAATTTCTAGTGCTGCCCCTAGAGTGACAGCATTTGTTGCATTGCAATTTGGGTCAAAGTACAGGCCTGGCTGTGTTTATAGAATAAAAAAACAGACAACCCTTCATTGGCACACAGTCCTGGTAGAGCAGCTGGCACTGATGAGTTCTCCTTTCCGTTAGGCAGACCTCTGGCCCTTGGTTTCCCCAAGTCTCGCTGCTGCCACGGCCCTCCATGGCCAGAGAATGACGGCTTCCATTCAGCAACTCCCACTTTCCCAGCACGGAGGCCCAAACTGCCCCCACGTTGCTCAGGTCCTGCTTAGGAGGTGGCAGTAGGTAGAGAAACTAGGTCACAGTAGCTCTCACCTGTCATCTCTATTGCTCAATGGTCTATTCGTTCTTCAACGACAATCTCCAGCTACGACCAACTCATATATCTCCCATGAAAAAACTTCTTACCACTTACACTAGCATTCTGCACATGATATATCTCAATGCCTCTCACTTCTTCTGTGAAGCCTTCCTGGACTACGCCAGCCTACACTGATCTTCCTGTGCGTGGTGAGCCATCTTAGACATTTCTCAGAAGGGGGCACAGATGATGTCTCCTGACTATATTGAAACTCCCTAAGATCAGGGACCCTGCACTGTTGTACATCTTCAACCTTCCTTACTGGGCTGGGGGCACAGTGGGCATGCACGGCTTGAGAGATTGATGGATTGAAGTTCTCTGACAGAGGCTCCTGCTCCTGATATGGAGGAAAAGCACCCTCACTATGATCCTCAGGAAGCTCTCTTGCTTCTACCTGCATTTCCTTCTTTCCCTGTGCTAGGCAGAATTCTGAAATGGCCTCCAAAATGCCTGGTCCCCAAGGTATACATATCTTCTCCCAGTTATTCAATCAAACACTAATCTAGTGTTGCAAGGAAGGGAAGTAATTAAGTTCCCAAATCTGTTGACCTTAAAATAGGGAGATTTTCTGTGTGGGTTTAACCATGTCACATGAGCCTTTAAATCTGGGTCTAGAGGTCAGAGGCAGGACAACTAAGAGAGTTAAAGCATGAGAGGCATTTGACCAGGGAGAAATTATCTGTTGCTGGCTTTGGAGATGGAGGGAGCTGGCAGAGAATATAGGTAAGTTCTAGGAGCTGAGCACCAGCAAGAAAATGGGCCCTGAATAAGCTTAGAGGTAAATTTCCCCCCAGAACTTCTAGAAAAGAACTCAGCCTGGCCTACACCTCAAGAACCCAGGCATACCTTGCCTGGATCTCTGATCTACAGAATTATCTGCTAATAAATAGATGTTATTTGAAGCCACTAAATTTTTGACAATTCACTATGTACCAATAGAAAAACTATAGGATTCACTGAACTCTACTAAAGGAGCTCCCAGTTAAACACATGTCCTGCCTTAGTTATAACTTCCAAGACAGATTCAATCTCCAGAAGCTTCCCTTTGAAAAGTCTCACCTTCCCAGAACTGCCTTTGGCCCAGCCATTCACAGATCCACCAACCACTTATTGATCACCCGCTTAGTGCTGAGTGATCCGGAAGTTTACCAAGATCCGGGATACCATGGAATGTTCAGTGGACTTTTAGACTGTCATTTGGAGAATTCAACATTTGTGGGCTTGATTTTTAGAATGCTGATGCCTTGAGAGTCAAAAAGGAAAATAGTATTGATCTTATAATTACCATCCTTCTGGTAGCTCTATTTCCTCACAGTCTGTCACTGACTAGGTGCTGCCTAAAGGTTTGGTGAATAAGCTGATGCCTGGGCAGCTCTACTGCTTCCCAGAGTCCTCCACACCAGAAGGAAGGTGCCTGTATCCCTCATCATTTGGCTTCCAATGGAAAAAGTGTGTCAGGGAGGAAGCCAACCCTGGTGCTGAAGCAAGTCTGAATAAGAGAAGTGTCTTGGGCTAACAAACTTTATCGTTTCCTGATTTTAGAGCCTTTACTGATTTAGAAACTTGACAAAAAGTCTTGTTTGTACTTACTGAGTGTAAGCGCTATTCTGGAAAGCAGAGGGTTTAACAATCAGGTCACTGCTTTGCACACTTCAAAGGTGGCTGGGTAGTTGGAGAGCAGTGGTGTTACTGGTACCTAACAGACAGATCGGGAGGCAAGGCTGCAACATCAAGTTGCCATTGTACTTGTTCAATGTCTAACTGTCCATGAAACTAACGGCATGCAGAAATGGGGGCAGGCCCAGCTGGGGGCGATGAAGCTCATTAAACTTGCAGAGAGAAGCCATTCTCTTCCTCTAGTGAAGAGGAAAAAGATAAAGTCTGCTTTAGAAACAAAACACTTTACACAGGGTGCTTGGGCCAGAGATGAAGTCATTTGACTTTATATATTCTTTTTTTTTTTTTTTTTTTTTGAGAAGGAGTCTCGCTTTGTCATCCAGTCTGGAGCGCAGTGGCGGGATCTCGGCTCACTGCACGCTCTGCCTCCCGGGTTCATGCCATTCTCCTGCCTCAGCCTCCCGAGTAGCTGGGACTACAGGTGTCTGCCACCTCGCCCAGCTAATTTTTTTTTGTATTTTTAGTAGAGTCGGTGTTTCACCGTGTTAGCCAGGATGTCTCGATCTCCTGACCTCATGATCCACCTGCCTCAGCCTCCCAAAGTGCTGGGATTACAGGCGTGAGCCATCGCACGCGACCTGACTTTATACTATTCTATTTGGCTTTATATATTATATTATATTATATTATATTATATTATATTATATTAGTTATATATTGCATGAGTATGTAATATAATAAACATATAATTCTTTGGAGACATGATATACTCAGCAGAAATAAAATTTCTAGCATATTTTTGGGTCTACTTTCTATATGCTGCCATTCTGAAGGATTAAATATCACATCGAAATAACAGCTACATCTTTTTTTTTTCTTCAGTCACATTTGGAAGAGGAGGATAGGAAGGAGTCTCACTATGTTGCCCAGGCTGGAGTACAGTGGCTATTCACAGGCATGATTATAGTGCACTGCAGCCTTGAACTCCTGGGCTCAAGCAATCCTCCTGCATTAGCCTCTTGGTAGCTAGGACTACAGGTGTGCACTACCATACTCGGTTTTTAAGCTGTACTTTTAAAACATATTTCAAAGACAGCTGATGGGTTTTTACTGTTTTTCAAGTTCAAGTTTACCCTTGATAGGGGTGACAAATGAGTCACCTTGGTGATTGAAGCTTGCTGTAGATACCCTCTAGAGAAGATGAAAAAAACTTCTGTAGGAACCGGCTGTTCTCCTTAGACCTGGGGTTTTCCTCATTATTGGATCTCTTACAAACTCACTTCCTCCAAGAAGCCTGCCTGGACTGACTTTACCCTTCTCTAATTATTCCAGCACATCTTCACATTTCATTTGTTCATTCATCAAGTATTTATGAAACCTCAGTTGTGCTTATTATCATTTGTACCATAGAGATCAAAATGCTGGTTCCTCCTCTCAAGGAGCCTAATACTTGTCTCATTGGGACATCAAAGTATAAAGGCAGAGCCTTGGAGAAGCCCAAAAGTACTGCTTGAGGCAGGGTCTGGGTTGTGGCTGTTTACGAAGTAAGCTAGTTCTATTAAACCTTCTGCCGGAAATTTTAATAGACTAACTGGGCTTCACTCCAGAGATTTTGTTACAGTCTCGATATTCACAGTATGGTCCAGGGACCCACAGCACCAGCATCACCTGGGAAATCATAAAAGGCAGAGTATTGGGCCACACCTCTACTAGTTGAATTATAATCTGCATCCTAAGGAGACCCCTGGAATCCCTATGCCCTAACATCAGGGTATGAGAAGCACTGATCTACAACACTTAGCATGGATTATTTAATGTCAATACTAGAAAAGGGTGAATTGGGAAGGACTAAACTCCCCAGTTGTGATAAGAACTATCAATCACTTTTACGTAGTTGTAACAGGTGGGAATTGCTCCATGACACTTAGGCATAAAAAACGTTGCATTATTTCTAAAAAGAAACTTAAATCTGGCTCCAAGCCCTCATTTGGAAGGTGGTGAAAATTTTACTCTTAGTCACGTTGGGGATTGGGGTTTCCCCTTTCTCATGTTGTATCAAAATTCAAGGGTCTTATGAGATGCCCAGAAAATGAGGCATTTGGTCCTTTGTTCAGGTTCTTCCTGTTGCCCCTTCTGCTCTATGATTCTGCTGCCAGGGCTGGCCAGAGCTCTAGGGCCAGCCAGCCAAAGGGCCGGCCTTTATATTTTATCTTCAATCCTCATAGTATCATTAGCATGAGGGTATCGTTATCCTCACTTTGCAGAACTGCCTGAGGTCATCAAACATTGAGATTAGAGCTGGGATCTGGCATGTTTCACAGTCCATGTTCTTTCCCCGAGCAGAGGGTGAGTCTCTCAAAAGAAAATGCTCTGTAGTCTCTCAAAAGAGAATACTCTCCAGCAGGGAAACTTGTTTTGGATGGTCAGTGTGTAGGAGGCAAGAAATTACGATGCCAAGTCTGGTGGACATTTATCTTGCTTTTAGGCTACCCAGCAGCTTTTGCCTGCTTTTTATGTTTGGAAAATTTCCATCTTTTTGAGTCCTGCTTCCTCGAGATAGTGGTCAGAAGCTTGCTCTCCCAGCATCCCTCGTAGCCAGAGTGTAGCATGTGGCCTGGGCTGTGCCAGTCACGTGCACTGGCATGAGAGTCTTATATGGAAGAGACAGGTGGAAGGAGCAGTAGCCACATGGACTCTCTTTGGGGTTAAAACCAGTGTGTGACAAATGGAGTTAAAAGAGTACAAAGTGGCTTTTAGAGAGAGCAAAGACAGAAAAGCTAAGGACAGCATTCTAAACCAGATGTTTGCAGCACTTCTACATTGGTGCATTCTGGTGGGATAACCTGATGTGATTCTCTGGCCCTCCTAGGGATTATGTGAAATAACTAATAGCCTCATTTCTGGATGAAACTGGAATGGGCTCTATTGTTTGTCCTAAGAACTCTGCAGAACTCTGCATGTCCAGAAAGTAGGTACTAGAATGATCGGACTGAAGTAGGGAAATCTAGAAGGTAGCAGTGATGAATGTAGACTGAAAAGTAGACTGAGTTAAATATAGAGGAAGTTGATAGCTAGGCTAATGGATTCAGACTATATATGGGAGGCCATGGGAGCCATGGAAGGCTTTTAAGGAGAGGACTAGCAGGAAGGAGTGTAAAAAGATTGATGTGGCCAAGGTATATGTTGCTGGCAGAGAGAGGCAGTGTGAGGGGCACAGGTGTAGAAGTGGTCATGGGTTTTGATGATGGTTTGTGGTTAGGTTTAGCCATGAAGGGGTGGTAGTTACCAACCCTGCTAAACATTACAATCACCTGTGGAACTATTAACAATGCTCTACTCCAGTCTATTTACATGAAAACCTTTGGTGAGTGGAGCCCTGGACGTTGGCATTATTTAAGCCTGCAGGTGACTCCAATGTGTAGCCAGGGTTGAGAATGGGAGAAGAGGGAGCTGGAAAGGCAGGCTGGGGGTGGCTGGGGAGACCTTGACTTTAGTAACTGTGCCAGGGTTCTTGGACTAGAGGCCACCAAACCGGATTCTTCTTCTTTAACAAAGTAAGAAGGACTTTATTGGAAGTATGGGGGCTAGCCCACTGAGTCAAAGGAAAGGCTAAGGAACCAGATTGATCAGAGACCTAGGGAGTAGAAATTCATGGACCACCAGCTTGGGCTCCACCATCAAGAAGGTATCAGGTTCAGGCATCATCCCATCTTTGTTGCCATTCCATCCAGGGATGAGAACCTTGTTGGACTGGCTAGGGCTGCTCATCCAGCCCCTGTGAGGCTGAGATGAGGGCAGGTGACGGACAGTGCCATCAAGACTGCATGCAGTGAGAGGCGTGGTCCCCAAAGGAGACCCATGTTCTACCCAGGAGAGTGGGTTACAGAGCCAGGGAGCAGAAACAACAGACACCCCCTGCGGGGACCTTAGTAAGCTTAGTGACGTGCTCTGACATTGTTGAGTTTCTTCTTTGTTCCATGCAGACTTTCTCCAGACTCTGTTCTCTGTTGTATCTCTGAACTTCCTCTTCCCACTGCCTGAGTCCTGGGTGATATTTCCCAGGGGTCTGGTCATCTTAGTGCATGAGCAGTTTAGAGGGGTCGGGAGAAGGGTTCAGCAGCAGAGCCTCCTGCTCCTGAAATACTGCTGCCAGAAGCTGGTTAGTGCCAAATCCCTGGGGCATGTCTCCTGCCTTGTAAGCTGACTCACTCACTCACCCAGGTCACTCACTGACCAAGTATCAGATTGTGGCTTCTCATTACCATGAAATCAGGTTGTATTTGAACCTTGGCCTGGAAAACGAAGATCTCTGGCTGTGCTTCAGCATCAGATGCAACACTTATTTCTAGAATTGGGCATCTTCTAATTATGTCTTAATATGATATTGGCCTTAAGCCAGGACTCCTTGTTTCAGATATAAGATCCTACCTTTGATGTCAAGCATATTGACCGTGGAAAATAGGAAACATAGGAGGTGCATTCATTGCCTTCTGGAAATTTAAAAACTTATTTAACAAAGAAAAACTAGTAAAATGTATTAAAGGCTTTGTTCATAAAATGTTTTAGTTTCACATTGGAATGCTGATTGATCTTTGATTTTTATGTCAGTCACATTCTGTCACTAGGACAGTTACTGTTTTCTCTCCCTGCAAATTGAGAGGCCGGGAGGCTACTCTCCAAGGCAGCTTCTGAGACTCTTCACTTCTCTTGGTGATGTTTTTTTGAATGGCAGTCACCATACACCAGGTGAGCGTTCCCTATGGAACTTGGCGGTGAGCTATGTGTATTGAGAATATGTGGAGGGGGTGCAGCATGTGTAGACTTCACATTTAGTGGGCAGGGCCTAAGTATGTGAGTACTGTGTCTTAAGTGGTGGGAATGATGGCAAATGGGGAGTATATTAGCTTGCTGTGGCTGCTGTAAGAAATTACTACACACTTGATGGCTTAAAACAGTAGACATTTATTTTCTCACAGTTCTGGAGGGCAGAAGTCCAAAATAAGTTTCTCTGGGCCAAAATCAAGGTGTCAGCAGGACCTTAGAGCCTCTGGAGGCTTTAGGAGAGAATTTGCTCCTTTGCCCTTCCAGTTGCCGGTGACTACTGGTGTTCCTTGGCTTGTGGTTGTGTTATCCCAGTCTCCAAGGCCAACGTCTTCAAATTTCTCCCTGCTCTGTCTTCAAGTCATCTTCTTCTCTGTCTTGCTCCATTTGGGCTGCTATAGCGAAATACCATAAACTGGGTGGTTTGTAAGCAACAGAAATTATTTCTCAGGGTTCTAGAGGCTGGGAAGTCCAAGATCAAGGTATTAGCAGATTGGGTGTCTGGTGATGGCCAGCTTTCAGGTTGCAAACTGCTGACTTCTCGCTGTGTCCTCACATGGTGGAAGGGGCAAGGCAGCTCTCTGGGACCTCATTTATAAGGACACAAACCCCATGAGGGCTGTACTCTCATGATGCAATCACTTCCCAAAGGCCACACCTAATACCATCACATTAGTGACTAGGTTTCCAACATACAAATTTGAAGGACACAAAAATTCAGACCATATCATCCTCTCTGTGTGTCAAATCTCCCTCTGCCTCCCTCTTCTGAGAATGTATCTGATGAAATCTAGGGCCTACTCTGATAATCCAGGATAACTTCTCTACCTCAAGATCCTTTGCTTAATCACATCTGCCAAGATTCTTTTTCTTATAAAGTGACATTTACTGTATCCAGAGATTAGGACCTGATATTCTTGGAGGACGTTTTTCAGCCTACTGCAGGGAGCAAAGGGATACCAGAAAGTACAAAAATTTAATGTGGTGCATGAGCATAGTCTTCCCACCTGCAGAGAGGCTCTGTGCTGTGCATAGGTATATGTTCCAGTCTCCTTCCCGTCACCTACTAGTGTGTGTGACTTGGCAAATTACTCAGGACCTCAGTTTTATTGTCTCTGCATTAGACATAAACTGGTCTAAGGTTGATTTGAGCATGCGGTGAGAAGTTTATGGAGGCCTCCTGTGCAGTGCCTAGCGTGTGGTAGGTCCTCATTGAAAAGTACATTTGACCCCTGAACAACACGGGTTTGAACTGCTTGGGCCTTCTTATACATGATTTTTTCCCAATAAATGTATTATAACACTTTTTGGAGATTTGCGACAATTTGAACAAACAAATGGTAAACAAATGGTAAAGCTTAGAAGAAGCCAAAAAGTTAAGAAAAAGATATGTCATGAATGCATAAAATATATGTAGATTCTTGTCTATTATATTATTTACTATCATAAAGTATACACAAATCTTTTATAAAACCTTGAAATTTATCAAAAGTCACATACACTTACAGATTGCACATGGTGCCATTTGCAGTTGAGAGAAATATAAACAAATGTAAATATGCAGTATTAAATCATAACTGCATAAAAATTAGCTACAGTAATTTTTTGTAGCCACCTCCTGTTGCTAGCGAGGTAAGCTTAAGTGTTCCTAGTGTCCACTTGCAACTCTGTGTGATGTTAATCATCTCAGCGTGAGCAGTTATCTCTCCAGTAAAATATTGCAGTAAAAAATGATGTCTTGGGCTTCTCACATATATTTCGTCATGTTTAGTGCAAATACCATAAACTTTGACGAACATCATGGGACTCATACGAAGTGCCACTAGTCGTGCTGGAAGTGCTCCCAAGAAGTAAAGTCATGATATCAGAAGAAAAAGCTGAATTTTGACGTGTACTGTACATTGAAGTCTGCAACTGCAGTTGCCCTCCATTTCAAGATAAATGAATCCAGTGTAAGGACCACTAAAAAAAAAAAAAAAGGAAATACATGAAGCCATCACTTGCGAAAAATATTTTGCAAAAAGTGTGAGGTTGTTATGCCTTCTGTTACTACAGCTATGCCAGCAGGCCGTGACAACCTCACACTTTTTGCAAAATACTTTTTTATATTGTATTGGAAATGCAGCTTTTATGTTGGTGCAGGATTGCTATAAGAAAGGCATACCTGTAGACTCTAACATGATTCAAGAAAAAGTGAAGTCATTATATGACAACTTAAAGCCAAATGAAGGTGAAGGGCCTAAAGCTGGAGACTTTAATATCAGCAAAGGATGGCTTAATAATTTTAGAAAGACATTTGGCTTAAGAAATGACGAGATAACAGGAGAAGCAGCTTCTGATGATCAAGAGGCAGCAGATGAGTTCCTGTACACCATTAAGAAAATCATTGAGGAAAAAGGATATCTGCCTGGAGAGGTATTTAATGCAGATGAGAGTACCCTATTCTGAAAAAAAAAATGCCATCAAGGACATTTATTAGTAAGAAAGAGAAGTGAGCATCAAGATTTAAGGCAGGAAGGGATAGGCTAACTCTACTGTTTTGTTCAAATGCTGTTGGGTTTATAATCAGGACTGCCTTTATTTATAAAACTGCTAACTCCTGAGTCTTGAAGGGAAAAGATAAACAGCAGTTGCTAAGTCTTTTGGTTGTACAACAAGAAGGCCTGGACAATAAGAACACTTTTTCTGGATTGGTTATGTTGATGCTTTGTCCTTGAAGTCAGGAAGTACCTTACCAGTGAGGAACTGCCTTTTAAAATTCTTTTAATATTGGACAGTGCCCTTGGCCACTGAGAACCCCATGAGGTCAACACTGAAGGTGTTGAAGTGGTCTATTTGTTTTTTCTGCCCCCAAACAGAACATCTCTAATTCAGCCTCTAGATTGGGGCTATACAGACCTTTAAGTCTCATTACACGTGGTACTCTATGGAAAGCATTGTCATCATTATGGAAGAAAACCCCAAGTCTGGAAGGATGACACTATTGAAGATGCCATCATTGTTACAGAAAATGTCATGAAAGCCACCAAGCCCAAAACAATAAATTCCTGGTGGAGAAAACTGTCCAGATGTTGTGCATGTCTTCACAGGATTTACAATAGAGCCAATTCAGAAAATCATAAAAGAGATTGTGGATATGGCAAAAAGTAAGGTGGAGGGTGAAGGGTTTCAAGATGTGGGTGTTGGAGACATACAAGAGCTAAGACGCCACACCAGAGGAAATAACAGAAGATGACTTCGTGGAGATGAATGCTTCCAAATCAACGCCAGATGATGATGAAGACGACATAAAAGAAGCAGTGCCAGAAACAAATTGACAACATTAGACAATCTGGCCAAAGTTTCTAATTATTCGAGACTCTTTTTGACTTCTTGTACTGCATGGATCATTCTATGATACACTGAAAGTAAAGCAAACGTTGAAAGAAGTGCTGGTACCATATGGAAACATCTTTAGGGAAATCAAAAGGCAAAAAAGACAGAAATTATGGTGTATTTCTGTAAAGTTGTACGAAGTGTGCCTGCCTCTCCTGCTCCCGTCACACCTCCTTCACTCCTTCTGCCTCTGCCAACCCTGAGATAGCAGAACCAACCCCTCCTTCCTCATCCTCCTCAGCCTATTCAACATGAAGATGATGAGGATAAAGACCTTTATGATGATCCACTTTCACTTAGTGAACAGAAATACAGTTTCTCTTCCCTATGATTGTCTTAATAACTTTCCCTTTCTCTGGCTCACTTTATGGTAAGTATGTAATACATATAACCTACAAAATATGTGTTAATCAACTGTTACTGGTAAGGCTTCCAGTCAACAGTAGGTGATTAGTAGTTAAGTCTTTGGGGAGTCAAAGGTTACATGCAGATTTTTGACTGTGCAGGGAAGGGTGTGTTAGACCCCGAATGCCTGCACTGTTCAAGAGTCAACTGTAGTTTCCTATGGTGACCGTGTGATATGACAGGAAGAATTTTGGTTGAGGACTCAAGAGAACTTGGTTCTAGTCATTGCCGGGCCACTGACTTGTATCATTTTGAGCAGATCTCCACATATATTCTCGTGTAAAGCTCGAAGGGGGTAAACTTGAGGAGTTTGTCTCGAAAGTCGCCATAGATATAAGACATGAAGGGGATATGGGTGCCAGACTTAAGCACTCCAAGGAATAGAAAGTGTGTGAAGCTTCCTCTATGTTGTAAAGATGCATGGAAATTTGCTTTTCATTCCATTTTATGTTATTGTCTGATAAAATAGAAAAATGTTTTAGGTTCGTTTTCAGAAAGCGAAAGTGTCTGCCCAGGAAGGGCAGTTCCTGATGGCTATAAGGAGCCTCTGAAAGACTCTCGGGTGGCCCCAGCTGCGTGCTCATTCCAGAAAGGAGTTTTAGGCCCTGAGGCCCCCCGGGTCCCTGTGCTTTTGAAATTGTTTGCCTTTGACCTTTATCCTGTGAGAAGTTACTGGAAGACGGCAAGAGCAGCTCCAGGCCTCGGCAGCCCATTCTAGGTGGGAGCTTTTGACAAATTACCACATTGATGCCTTCTTTACACACCTGTAAGGCCAAAGCATTATTGGCCGAGGCAATCGATACATCAAAATGAATTTTTGGAAGAGTGTCATCAAGCTCAACTTTATTTCCAAAAACACAAAAATCTCTGCCCCGGGGAGGGAAAGATGACTTTCACTGTGAAGTAAACAGTTGATTGCTTAGACATGACTTATGTCATGCTAGTCCATCTGAGATGAAGGCACTGTGGAAACCAGTTGTTCCAGAATTCACATTTGTGAGGCCCATTAAAACTCGAGGCAGCTGGAGTCATGTTCTCTGAATTTGCCCATTTTAATTATTATAATGAGAACGTTAAAACAACATTTGGAATTTATATCGCACTTGTCTGTGAGGTGCTCTCAGCACTTTGGATCAATGTCTCATCCATCCTCATCACAGAGCTGGGAAATTCTAGAGGCAGGGAGTATTTGTAATTATATTCAGCTTAGTGAAGAGCCACCCTGGCTGGAAGGAATTTCAGTGATGTGGTAAGCGCTTGCTGCCTTGTGGGGACAGAAGAGGCTGGTGCTGGCTTGGTGCTTCTGCTCAGTCCAACTCTCTCTGCCTCAGTTTCCATCAATCAAATAAGATAACAGCAGTGTGTCTCCTCATCCTGCAGCATGGTTAGGTGGATCATTGTATTAATCATATTAACTAATGTTTTAAAAAATGTACTTGCTATGTGCCAGGTGTTCTAAGAGCTTTTTGTATACTCATTCATTGAATTATCCCAAAGGCCCTATGAGGCAGGTGCAGTTAATTATCCTATTTTAGAGCTAAGCAAATTGAAAAACAGCAGTTAAGGAACTTGCCTAAGGTAACACAGCAATTAAGAACCTGAGGTGCATTTGACCCAGGCAGGTTGGCTACAGAGCTTGCGGTATTAACCACTGTGTTAGAGTTGCTTACACTTTTATATTGCAACACAATACACACACATGCACATGTGCACACACCTGCACAGGCAGAGCAAACAAAAGTTTCACTGAACAATATTCACCCATCCTTACCTTTGAATGTGAAGTGCCTTTTCATCTTTTCTCCTCTGTTCATTTCATTAATGAAAATGCCAATCTGAAACCAGTAAATTGAGTTTATGATCATGAGGAAGTCTGACATCCATTTTGAAAGCCTTAGCACGACACCATACTCCTTCATAGAGGCTCCTGGGGAAGCATTTGAGAAGAGACACGCAGGGAGTGTGTGTGATTGGCTGGGGAGGGTAGTGGAGACCAGAATGTGTGAAGTGTAGGCCCTGGCTCTGCTCCCACGGTGCTACCTCCTGAGGCAGCTGCTCCATGTCATGTCTGGGCCTGTGGGTTGGGGGGCAGAGGCTGCCCCACTCTCCTCTTCTGCTTTGCGTCGTAATAGTCTTTAGGGGTCTTCTCAGCCAGCCTCCATGGGCTTCAGCTCTGAGTTAACCCCAGGTATTTATTGAATAGACATTATGTGTTGGGCCTCGTAGGTATCCAGCTCTGACTGGGAGGCTACAGAGAAGCATAAGACATGTTCCTTGACTGCAAGGGAATGGCAAGACACCAGGGAAGGAAGGCCGACACGTCAAGGAAGAATTAGGGGCGGGTCTCCCAGTGCTGTATGTAGGGAGCATAGATTTTGGAACTAGATGGCTCCTCCTAGTAATGTGACCTTGGGCAACATATTTGACCTCTGAGAGCCTAACTCTGGGGCTGCATCTGCAGCCTGAGTGATATAATCCTGACTAGTGAAACTGGTCAACCATGAAGTGTTCCTAACAGGTTAGTAGTTAGAGGTCATGTTGTCATAACAGTAGTGCCAAGAGTCTGGCACACCTATAAACATTGGGGTTTCAGGGAAGGGATGGGGTGTTGCAGCAATCATGGAAGCCTTCCTGGAGGAGGCAGCATTTAATCTGAAGCAGGTATTTTCAGTTCCTGACCAGAAGGATCATGGGTCACTTAGAGATGGAAACAGATATGCAAGGTCCAACCATTCATGTAGGAACCACGCTTATATATAATCAGGTCGTAGCTCTGACTCCAACAGGAGGATCCTGAGTGCTTTCATAGGTTGTTGGGGTTTTGTTATTGTTTGTTTTTAGAGATAGGATCTTGCTATGTTGCCCAGGCTGGCCTTGAACCCTTGGGCTCAAGTGATCCTCCTGTCTTAGCTTCCCAAGTAGCTGGGACTGCAGGCTCAAGTCACTCAGTGCACTGCTTTCCTGAGTTTGACATGCCCTACTGGCTTGAGGTCACTGGCAGACGACCACTTGATTCCCTCAGGTCAGGGGTTAGCAAATTACATGTGGGCAAGCCCTGTTTCTATATAGCTCATGATACCTGTAATGTCAGCAAGCTTTTTTTTTTGCTTTTTTTTTTTTTTTTTACACTTTTTTGAGTGTTGTAGAAAAAAAAATATGCGGTAGTACTATGTGGTTCCATAAGACCTAAAATACTTACTATCTGGCCCTTTAAAGAAAAAAAGTTTATCAACTAATACCGTAAGTCTCAAAGTATACAATCCTTGTTACAATTTGAAGGTCCTCCTTAGTTCTGCATCATCCTTTAGTCATTCTCCAGGCCCTTCTATCACACCCTGAGGGCACACAGGGCCCAAGCACTGGAGAGAAGGGGAAAGTAGGCCACCATTACTCATGTCCTGGCTTCCATGGCTGTCGGAATTCCCCTGCTCTGCCATGGCAGCACATTAATATGTAGCAGCGAGCGTGTGTATGTTTAATTCTGATGACATGTGGCGCGTCAGTGATTAGTGCCAAATGCCAAAATGCTGGGCTGGAGGCCTGATGCTATTCATAATAACATTCATAAGAGTATTCCCTCAGGACCCAGCTCTCCATTTCTCCAACATAAATTGCTTGGGGGGCCAAATCGCAAACATGATTTCTCTTCATGCTCCACCTGGCCATTTGTAATAAGCGTTAGATGTGAAATTTGATTTAAATCAGCAGCTAAACTCGGAAAATCACAATGGTGTCATGCCTATCGTTTATTTTAAAAATCGAGAGAAAACCAAGGGTGAGCAACTACTTTATTTTGTTTTACTTTTTGTGGTGACAGTGTCTCGATGACAGGCTAATGAGCAGCTCAAAATAAGGGTACTGTGTATTTCTACTGTGGGTAGAAATAACCTTTCAAACATCACTGAGGCAATATGCCAAAAGGCTCTTGGTAAATGGCTGTGAAGGAGGACAGATTACCCTGCTGAAAGGCTGCTCAGACGTGGCTCCCCTTGACAATGGTGGGACTTTTGTCACAGGAAAATGAGATGCCTTTGGATAGGTCTGAGATTGCTCTTATCTTCCCCATAGAGCAGAAAGCTACCACTCGGAAAGAAAACAGAGAGTTGAAGGAGTCCCCCGATTGAATGCCTTCCAGAAAAAGGATCGTTTTGAGAGAAACACTTTAATTTGCTTCAGATGATTCTGTGGGGGCTTATTCCTGAGGTGGTTCCACGTCAACACAGGTTTAGCCGGCTCTGAAGAGAGAAGTGATGTTTAAAAATCTTAGGGGAATCCAAAGCGTTTATCCATTAACCTGAGTCACCAACCAGATTTCACAGCGTGGCAGCCTAGGAGCTAGTGGTGACCACGATGTGTTTTGTTTGGCCCAGTGTTTGCTGCTTGTTTTTTAAAGGATTTGAACACCACTGGATGGTCTGTGCTGTCTCCAGTTCCTATGAGGCGCTCCAGGCTGCCTCACATGTTTGTCTACAAAGGGATTGGACTCCAAGGTGCATTGTTACAGCTTGTGGGTTCCATCGAAACATGACACCTACTTATCCCCATCCTACTTTATGTCTTGTGACCACAGAGCCCTCCTGACAAAGGTTTGCAGATGGCAGGTGACTCCTTGAAGCTCAGCCATACTTCTGGAGAAACATCACAGAGTCCCCCTGTGCCGATGGCAGGTCACGGACCCTAGCCATCTCTAAAGGACAGAGTCCTTCTCTTGCTAGTGCCAGCACTGACTGAAATGTTGAACGAAGGGCCAGTGGCCATTTTCCGGCAGTGGTTAATTGCAGTGAGTTCTACTGTGGCAGGAAGGTTTGAAAACCATCTCTCACCTGCTCTCACAATAACCTGAATTGTGGTTCTTGGTTAGACTAGGGCAAAGGGGTGGTGACATGAGAACACGAACTCTGGAGCTGGACTGCTGGGTTCCAATCCCAGTTCCCTTTTTGCCCCTTCCTAGGGGTGTGAACTGAGATGCAGGGGCAGCTTTTCAGGGGAAGGACATGTGTGTTGGGTGATCGATTGATGCAGGAAAGAGAAAGAACAATTGGAAATGGCTTTGACATTACTTTGAATTCCAGAAGTGGGCAAGGATATACCAACCCGGTGCTTGGATTAACGAGAGGGTGGAAATGGAAAGAGATTCACTAGTTAACAAAGCTTAACAACCACGGACATCAGGGTCAGTGTGGAAGGAAGGAACCCATGTCATGCTCAGCCAAAGTACTTTGGAGAATGTCCTAGTTGGAAACTTTTTCAGTCACTGAGATTTTAAAAAATAATAATAATGGCAAAATTGTCATTTAAAAAAATCAAAACAGGCTAAAATGGCTCAGTCGCAACCAGCCCCAGGAAGGATGTGAGAGGCACATGGGCCCTGTGCGGGGCTTGACTTTCCACAACCAGTGTGTGTGGCGGGGGTGCTCAGAGCAGTCGTGCCTCACGTTCCCTCTAGCCTGCTTGCCTTTGTCTGCTTGAAGGACACGCTCTTCTCTGCTGATTGTCCATGTGGGGAAAGGCCTCAGCCAAGATAAATTTTTGTTTAAATTAAAAACTCAAGCAGGCTGATCCATAGCCATGCTGATGAGAAGCCTGACTCAAGTGACTGTTTATTTTCTTTATTCCTTGATTTTTTTTCACAAATAAGTATAGTTACATGCCTGTTATATGCCAGCCTCTGCTCTGGGCCCGAAGTGAGGGTTACATCGTCCACCCCTGTGCGCTCCCAGAACAGGAAATGAGACACATATACAAACGAGTGAGAGGCAGAGCCCTGCGAGGGATCATGGTCAGGGCAGACAGTTCCCCGTGTACAGATACGTTGCATTTCCAAAGTTTAGCTTTCAAACTCTTGGAATCTGGATTCATTTTCCAGTACAGGCTTTCTTTTCATGCATAGATGCATTTTTTTTTTTTTTTTTTGGCAGATAGCAAATGTTTATTGAATGCCTACCACGGAAAGAACTGAAAATACCAGGAAGAATAAAAAGTTTGTATACCCTTCAAGTCGGGGAGTCATCTGTACTTAACAAAGCAGCACAATGAAATGCTGGGCTTGGTGCTGCGCGTGGGAAGTGGCAGTGGAAGGGCCCCAGGCAGTGCCCTAATGGATGAGTGATTAATACACCTGACTTCTTTTTCTTTTTCTTCGCCTTCTCTATCACACCCAAGCTTCCATTTCTTCCATTTAGCTGTTTGCTAGGTGCTAGGCGGAAAGCAACTAGTTTAAACTTATTTACGTTTAGATATGACTAGAACTGATGGGGGATTGTCATTAACCTCTGAGGGGAAACTTTCTGTGTCTTAATGATCTAAGACTCAGGCTTGGGGTTTTATATGACCGAAAGTCACAAAATACCTGAATGGTCTAAGGTCTGGCCCTGGAAGGAATCCGCTCTTCAGGCAGAGAGGAGACCGCGCCCTGTGCTCACACTCACACCCATGAATTTCACCTGCTTCTGGAGATGATTTGGCTCCAGTTCCCGTTGTGTGTATTCCCAGGGTGTTACTGCTGATAGTTCAGACATTCTTTGCTTGGGGACTTCAGGTTCTAAAGTCAGTGTCAAGGTGAAAAGCCTGTAGAGTCCCAATTGGCCTTGAAAATCACTTACCAAGGGACCACATTAGAGACCCAATTTTACCCTGTCTCGGTGAATCCCACCCAACCACTTTTTCCTTCCCTCTTAGAAAAAGTGACGTGATTGTTTAGTTGGAAAGCAGGAGAGGTGGTTGGGTCTAAGAAATAGAAAAACACGAATCTTGAAACACAGACATTTCACTCAGAGTGGTGACTGATCACTCCCTTAGAAGCGTGAGGTCGTTGCAACCAACCCATGTAGACAACAGTAGATTCCCAGGTCTCATCTCACATTTGCTCCCTGCCTGCCTTAGAGGCAATGGGATTCTGCAGTTGAGTCCTTGTGGCTGGGTGTGGGTGTGGCGGGAGTGGGGGTCCTTTCCTGTAACGAGCACACAGATGCTCTGAATGTCCACTCCCTGACTGCAGTTAACACTGCTCAGGCCCCAGGGAAATGCTTTCCTCCATCTCTGGTCCTGTGTCCTTGAAACAGAAGGTGGGACTGTCTGACTGCCAGGAAGGCTTTTGGCTCATGGCCCTGCAAAAGGCAGAGTCAGACCCAGCTTTGGACTTCAGGGAAGATTTGAGCAGCAAAACTGCCTAGGTAAGAAGAGAAAACAAATGAATTACCTTGTTGGATTCTTCTGCTCACACAGCACCGATGCAATAGATTCGTGTATAATGAAGTGTGGTTTCACAGCCATACTGAGTACCCATTTCCTTGCTGCTTTTTTTTCTTACAATTTGTGGTTTCGGAGATACAGATTCCCAATGCTTGCACATGGTGACTGAAGAACATTTTTCAATATTAAAAAATTTATATTGCTCTTAACTCTACGTATTTAGGCAATATTGATTCTTCGCATTGGCAACTAGAGAGGCATGGACTGCTATAATTAGGAATACTCTCATTTTTTAAATAGTTACTAAGATTTAATTTACATTAAAATGAATAAAAATTAGCTTTATTTGAATATCGCTGATATAAATAGCTGGAATGTATTCAATATAGTTAATATTTTCTCTTAATTTTCATTTACATTTTAAAATTTAATGTAATTTGAATTTTTGATTAAAAACGCTCAAGTTTTATACATTGAATGCAATCACATTTTATTTTAGAATAAACATAATATGAAAACTATTGATTTGAATAACATTAGCAATTTTGCTGAAATGAAGGCAAGGAAAGTTAATTTTGTGAAACAAATATATAATAACTTATGAATTATTTATGCTTTTATTACATCACTCATCCAATATTACTAAAGTACAGATGGTACCTGACTTATGATGGCATGACTTATGATATTTTGAATTTAGGATGACATCAAAGCAACACATATTCAGGAGAAAGCACTCTATGTGTACCCATACAACCATTCTTTTTTTCACTTTCAGTTCAGTATTCAATAAATTACATGAGATATTCAACACTTTGCTAGAAAATAGGCTTTGTGTTAGATGATTTTGCCCAACCATAGGCTAATATAAGCCTTCTGAGCACATTTAAGGTAAGCTAGGCTGAACTATGATGTGGGTTAGGTGTATTAAATGCGTTTTCAACTTATGTTATTTACAGTGTCTGATGATTTATTGGGATGTAAGTCCATGGTAAGTTGAGGAATATCTGAATTAACAGAACACCCACACATGGACAATGATTAGTCAATTTGCTGGTCTTTGGTATTTTGTGACTTGCAGTCACATAAAACCCTAACTTTAAACATATTTTAAAAATGTTGTCAGCCAGGCACAGTGGCTCAAGCCTGTAATCCCAGCACTTTGAGAGGCCAAGGAGGGTGAATCTCTTGAGCCCACGAGTTTGAGACCAACCTGGCCATCATAGGAAAACCCCGTTTCTACCACAAAGATACAAAACCTAGCCAGGTTTGGTGGTGGCATGCACCTGTAGTCCTAGCTATTTGGGAGGCTGAGGTGGGAGGATCACTTGAGCCTGGGAGGTAGAGGTTGCAGTAAGCCATGATTGTCCCACTGCACTCCAGCCTAAGCAATAGAGTAAGACCCTCTCTCAAAAAAATTGTCATTGTGAAGGTGTATTTGTCAGGGAAGGAGGATAGAGTACTTTATTGAACAATTCATTAGTTTGGTTTGTAACTTTAAAATATTTATGTAGGCCTCCATTTGTATTCTCATACTGACCCCAAGTCAGAATCGCCCAAACCATTGAACTGTTCCCTGGTCTCACTAGCAAATAGTTGAATTCTATAAATTACTAGTCTATGGCATTATGCGATTTTTTTTTTTTTTTTTTTTTTTTAAAGACAGGGTCTCACTCTGTGACCTTAGGCTGTGCAGTGGTGCAATCATAACTCACAGTAGCCTCAACTCCTGGGATGAAGCCGTCTTCCCACCTCAGTCTCACAAGTAGCTGGGAATAGAGGCATGCACCACCATGCCCAGCTGACTTTTATTTTTTGTAGAGATGGGGTTCTCACTATGTTGTGTAGGCTGGTCTTGAACTCCCGGCTTCGAGCAATCTTCTTGCCTCAGCCTCCCACAGTGTTGAGAATACAGGCATGAGCCACCACGTCGGCTATGAGATTTTACTCTAACACTGTGATTTAATTAGGCTTCTGAACTCTTGAATTTGCTGGAGTCTGGCGGTGCTTTGCGGCTTCATTTAAAAACTTGATGCTAATGGCTGGGTAATTGTTTCAAAGCTCACCATTGATGAGGTGTCCAGATCTATCAGCCACAAATGCTGTGAAGGAGAGAATGGCTATCTTCCATTTCCTTTGGCTTTGCTATAATTTCAGTTCAGAGTAGCAGTGGCCCTTCAAGGTTAGAATAAGCTGAAAACATCAGAGAGGATGCAGTGGACAAATGTTGAGTCAGTGCTTATTAAAGAAAAGAAACTTTTGAGTGGGTGACATATCCCAAAAGGTACCAGTTTCCTAAGAGCCAGATAACTTGTGTACAGATCTTACGTTTATCAAGTGGCTCCAGCTCCCCTATTGCCCATCCGTTCCCTTTATTTAAATTGGGTGTCAATGGGATCGTTTTTAAAAATTATAGAATAGTCATTTAAAAATCATGCGTGACTCATCATCCTAACACACCTGTTTTTGTTGTTACATGTTAACTTATACACATACAGTACTGCATTGTTCCAATCAGCATCCATGTGTTCTGATTTTTTGTTTTAAATGTTATGTTGTATATTTTCTACATTCCCGTAGTCCTTATAATTCCCATTTTAGAGTCTATATACTATGGTGACATGATTTTAAAAGTCTATTTTTGTAACATGGAAATTTGAGAACAAAAGAAGGAATTGATTCATATCCCTAGATAGCTTTGAGTTTTTATTAGTCTTATCACTCTTTAAAACCCCTATTGAGTTATTTCTATGATGTAAGCAAGATAATTTGTTAATCAAAAGTTTAATTAACACACGTATTAGAGTTATGTATTTATTTTAGGCCAAATTTTATAATGTAATAGACTTAACCTTGATATATGGCACTCCCATGTAATTGATGTATATAGGACATTTATGCTTGTTTTCTAGGTCTTTTCTTTCATTGCTTTATAAGGCTTTAAACATGTATACAGAGATTTATTGTTGTGCCTTTGCTTCTGTGACAAATTGTTTGCCATACCTGTGATTTATTTTTCACTAATTTGTTCCCAGAGAACAACCTTGAAATGTAACTCTCCAATACAACGCTGACCCTATGGGGAAATGATGATCTGCCTTCTAGAAACACATTAGGGCAAACGGTTGACACTGCTGGTATTTGCACCAAGTACCGGTCAAGGGCAGGTCCCTGTACGAATAAGAGGCGAAGGTCTGGTCACCAGCAGGCTCAGAAGGAGACGGGCTCGTCTGGCATAGCCCACTATCATGGGCATTTCGTCAGTCACAGAGATCAACACAAGAGAGCTTGCAGGAAAAATGCAAGCCAGAAGTGGGGGTGTGTTTTGAGGAAGGGGGTGAAGTGCAGAGATGTGACTCCTCAGAGAAGCATGTGGGCAAGTCTTGAAATAATAAAGAAGGAACTAGTTAGTAGATTACAGCAGATTTTCAAATTACATTTAAAAATTTATCTTAATTGGCATAGAGATCTCTAGACCAGAGCAATCTACATTTTTATTGAGACTATACTGAGTGCCCAGCATGGTGGTAGCATACTGCACTCACCCTTTTATTCACCCATTAATGGTGAGCACCCACTATGTGCCAGGCATGTGCTGGGCCTCACAGACAAAAAGCCATGAAGAAATTGTCTTCACCTTCTACTTTCTTCTGGTGTAATGAGAAAGACAGACATACAAACCAGATGTTACATTTCAGAGCAAAAAATGTTAAAAGAGTGTTAGGCAAAGTGCCTTGGAAGCATTCATTTATTCAATGAGTGTTTATTGAGTTTCTGTTGTGCACCAGGCATTGTGCTAGGTGCTGGGCATATAGGAGAGAACAAAGTGGGTAAAACTCCTAGCACTGTGGAATTGACAGCTTGATGATGCTAGAATTCCTCTTAGAGAAAGAATTTTGTGCCTCTGCCTGGGCCCTGGAAAGCTTCCTGAAGGAGATGCTGACAAGGTTAAGTTTACAGGGCAGTAGGAAGGAGGAAGTGGGAATGAAGGTGGGATAGGGGCAGCAATGGAGTACAGGAGAGATAGACGTGGAGCAGGGGCAGTAGTGGAGATGAGATGGGAGCAGAAAAGGAATGGAGTGGATAGAGAGCAGGGATGGGGGTGCAATGAGGGTAGGCTAGAGATAGGGTAGATTGTGGGGGCAGGGATGAAGGTGAGGGGGAGAGGCAGATATTTTTCTAGTATGCAGAGACAATTGTGCAATGGCACAGAAAAGTGAAGCAACATGGTTAGCGCCTGAACATATGTCCCATATGTAAAGATCCAGATGACCCAAGGGGCATGTGATAGTGTTGGGCAGACCAGGTAAATGCATGATACAGACAAAGCAGTGCCCCACCTGGTCAAGAGAGCTGCTGAATTCTGCACCTTTGGTTGTAAATGGCTCATTAGCAGAATCTGAGTAGTGGGCCTGTTGCAGTAACCGCCAGCCTGGTCTCTGTACCTTGGTCTTCATCCCTATCCTATCCCTTCTGTCATTCATTAAATATTTACGAACACCTCCTAAGTCCTGGGCCCAGTAGATTCTGTTCATTTACAGATAATTTAAAGACAAAGTCTGTCTACAGAGCCTAGCAGCTATTAGGTAAGTTTGTACAATCCCAAGGAGTTAAGAGCTTTCTCAGGAATAGAAACCAAATCTGAGTGGAATGTAAAGAGGAGCTGGCTAATATTATCGGGGGCTGTGTTGTTGACATTTCGTGACAGTTTTCTGAATGTTTCATGTATTCTCCTTCATTCTTAACCGACATTTTTGCTGAAGCTTGCTTCTCACCCTCTTGCTTATAGATATCTTCAGCTGCTAGGCTCACCATGGTCCGGGTGCACAAATCTCTCAAATTTGTGTTATAACAATATCATAACAATTAACTGAACATGTGTCTTGTGTGCCTGCTCAGACTGAAAACTGCTTAAGAACAGCAGGCCTCTTTTGGAGCCTTAACTAAGAACATTACAGGTGTTGCAAAAATATTTTTTGCAAAACTGGAGCCATTAGAAAAGAATCCATTAAGTTTAGCAACTGAAGCAATTAGAGAAGAAATTATTTTTTTTAAAGTTTAGAGTATCAGGGTTAAAGTGTGTGCCTTGGCTTTTTGATAAAGCTGTTGACCTTTTGATTCTTTTTGTCAAATTCTGACTCTCCAAATATCATCAAAACACAAACAGTTGATAAGAGAAACCGAATTTATTATTTGCTGCAGTAAGGAAGAAACCCACCATGACAGCTTTGGTGGTGTCTTGGAGCAGGGAAAGCATGGTTGGAATTTGTTGAGAACTCGAAGTTTGATTGAAGACAGATTTAGATCTTCCAATGGGGAGGACTTGATTAGGATGGGTAAAGATCATGATAGAACAGTTTAGAATGGGTGGAAATAGCAAGGTAAGGATTTTTGAGGCAGAGCACTTAAAGAATTTTAGGGAATAAACTTCTCTTGATGAATTCCTTTTATGAGAGTTCTATGGGTCCTTTGAGAAGTTCCTATAATGGACAGTTGAATTATCTGCCTGGGCAAGACTCTCCTGGCATAGTAGGATGGTGCTAGGGATGACAATGAAATAGTAAAGTCATGTAATGTAGACAGCAAGCTGTGTGGGTTGTGGAGAGTTTTGGTTCTCACTTGCCAGCCAAGCAGGAAGTAATTGATGTCTAGAAAAACAAAACACAAAAGGCTTTCTCTAATGGTGTGAACCCAGGAGGTGGACATTGCAGTGAGCCAAGATCGCGCCACTGCACTCCAACTTGGGCGACAGAGCGAGACTCTGTCTCAAAAAAAAAAACAAAACAAAAAAAACACAACACACAAAAACAAGAAAGGTTTCTCTAATGTTTTGTTTGGCAGTTTGAATTTTCACTTAGGCACATGCAGAGGCGAAGAGGTCTCCTTCTGTCCATGGAAACGTGTGCCCTGGATAAGAAGAGGTCGGTCGTCAGGTTGCTGGGCGCTGACCCCTGGGATTTGTCAAACACATGTGAGGGGCTAGCTTTCTTACCGCTGATGCCCGCTGCTGCCTGCAATGGTGCAGTGAGTTTCCATCTTCCCTTGTTTCTGTGTCACATCTTTGTCTTGACATTTATCCTTCTAGGGGGTGTTTACAAATGCACAGACCCACCAGATGAAAATGTCCAATAACATCAGGATACTTCATTTCATATTTTATTGGGTCAGAAAACTGCAATGTCTCTTCCATTTCATGCTGACTGCCGCCAAGTCACTTCTAAGTATACTGTAAGAATCATGCCTTTCTCTAATCATGCAGCAAAATCTCACCCAAGGAATCTGAAATTGATTTTTCTCCCCTTCTGTCCAGGTACTGTAGCCCCAGACATCTTTTTGGTACCCTCCTGAGTAAAATGGGAGGTTAATGGGGTGATGCAGATTTCAGGAATAAATAATTTTGTCTCTTGCAGCCAGCACTTCACAACCCCCCGCAGGCTGTTTGCAAACTGCAGTTTTTCAAATACCACCTTGCATGGTATTAAACCCTCTTGAGCTGAGCATTGGAGAATAGTCAAAATAAGCTGTTGAGTTCTGGGTAATAGCAGGTAGGCAGAAACTGAAGCCAGAGCTGCCATCACCACACGGCAAGATTTCTGTAAATCGTCTTCCTCCCCAACAGAGAATTTGCCTCTGGTGCTTTCTTTTCTTTCTCTTTTCTTTTCTTTTCTTTTTTTTTTTGAAACAGAGTCTTACTCTGTCATCCAGGCTGGAGTACAGTAGCACGATCTCAGCTCACTACAACCTCCACCTCCCAGGTTCAAGGGATTCTCCTGCCTCAGCCTCCTGAATAGCGGTGAATACAGGCGTGCACCACCATGCTCAGCTAATTTTTGTATTTTTGTACTTTTAGTTAGTAGAGACAGGGTTTCACCGCGTTGTGGTCAAGCTGGTCTTGAACTCCTGACCTCGTGATCCGCCCACCTCAGCCTCCCAAAGTGCTGGCATTACAAGCGTGAGCTGCCACACTTGGCCTGGTGCTTACTTTCTTAACGTAAGCTATTTGAATTTTCATTTGGTTATCTTGGGTTTGAGGGCTTCTCATCAGGCCTTTTTTATTGTTTTCACTTTTCAAAAACATTCCACTTCACTTCTCATCATCTTTGTTCCTCAGTTGAACTGAGAACAAGTGTGTTTTTAATGAAGCACTGATCCTTTTTTTTAAGAGCTTTTCAACAGGCCTAGATGATTGGCATTTATTATCATGTTGTGTCTGCCTTCTGCTCAGAATATAAAGGAATCTTGGAATTATTTTCTCTCTTCTCTTATAGGCCCAAAGGGGTCTCACTTCTCTCCCCCTTCCTTGCTTTTTTAAATTTTACATCTCCGACACCTTCTAGCAACCCCTGGTATAATCTCCTACAGGCCCTTCAAAATCTTTTGGGTAGAAGTGACTGGGCTGAGTCAGATAGCTTGGAAATGCAAAAGGCAGCCCAGGCAGAGAGATTGATGGTGGAATGTGGCCTTCCATTTGCTGCCAGTGTCCGCGCCACACGGAACCATCAGGGTTTCCATTGCCCTTTGTCTGTTCCAATATCCTTTGCTTATCACCCAGACTCTGGCAGGTCAAGGAGCACCTGACATGGCAGCTTCTGGGGCTGAGATTTGCATGAATGTGCTGGAATCAAAACTACATAATTGATGTCTGCATGGAGCTCGTAGGTCCCTAGGTTGTAACTGTGCCTGCTAGGGTCTCCGCTGCTGATCAGCATAGAATTGATGCAAAGCAGATGGCCACTAACATTGTGCTTTCTGCTCGGCTCCTCTCCTGGCTGTGTTTCATAGAATGCAAAGGTGAGTAAGGTAAGTGAGCTTGACCTCTGTCTTTCCACTGGCACCTACTTTGTAATGGACATATGATTACAGGCACTTGGCTGTGAGGCCTGTACATTTTTGAAATGTTCACCTTCTGACCTTTCATTTCTTATCTGCATATGGTTTTTACCTACACCTGGGATTCGTAACAGTTCAGCAGGAAAGCACATGTAAAGGTACCAGAAACAGTGCCAGGCACAGGGCAGCCTCTCCATAGCTGTTTATTCCTCTCTTTCCTGCTTCCTTTGCCTACACCCTCTGAGGCCTCAGCCAGGCTGCTGGGTGCTAGTAGGTGCCAAGGGAATGGTGCTGAAGTGAGTGCCCTCAGAGAAGAGACAAGAAAGCTTTCTGTGTGGGGTTTGAGCTTCTTCCCTCTACTCTGCCAGCCACCTGAGCTAACAGAAGTTCTGTTGGGGAGAAGTTCAGGTGGAGAATGAAAGAACACACAAAAGACAAAGACACACAGAGAACATGGCGGCCACGCTCAGAGCCTCCGCCTCACTTTATTTATACCCCCTAAACCCCACGTCAGCAGAAAGAATGCAATGCAAAACAAACTTTCTTTTCCCAGATGTAACCTTCTACTCAGTTCCTTGTTTCTATGCTCTTCCTTATCTGCCCGCCTTCTTGGCGCCTACAGGAGTTCATTAAAAGTTCAATTGGAGATACTGTCCTTGAGCCCTATCTATTCTCAGCATACTGTTTTCAAAGGCCCCTGCATTTCCCCCTTTTTGTTTTTGTTTTGCCTCAATCCTAAAAAGGTAGCCCATATTTGTTCCTGTGTTTTCTTTTGTTTTTGGAGGCGACAGAGGGAGCATCGAATCACCAAAAGAAGTAGACCTGATCCAAGTGTCCAAAGCAATATACTTCCAGAGATTGTAGAAATCCATGTTTTCATCTGGGTCCATGGGTTAAAGGCAGCAAGGTGCTGACCCAGCTTCTGCAGGGTTACGGTTCCAGACAACACATGTAATTGCTGTTGAAATGCTTCGGAAATGTTCTGAGTGAGCTCTTGGATGTCCAAACTAATATTTTTATGGCCTACTAATAATTTTTGGATTACGGTCCAATTTTGAGAGATGTTAAAAGGCACAGGCGTTACACAAAATTGAGTGGAGTTCCAATCACATTGTAATGTCATCTGAGTACTGAGTACAGTGAGCTGATCTCCAAGCCATGTCAATGCTTGCTCCATGTTGTCCAATCTTTCAGCAAGTTGAGAATCAATGTTTCGTTGTTGAAGCCATAACCGGTGAGATTGTTCGTGCCATTGCTGCACAAATTCAGCATTTTGTATACTTTGATGTAGAGCGAGCCCTGCTACGGCCACAGTGGAGACGATGGTGACAAGGTTAATCACCGAGGCAATTATAAGTCCAAGGGCATGGCAGGTTCGCTGGAGAGAAGTCCAAGTATAAGTTTCAAGAGGTGATGCCCCCCACGGTCGCGTAAGGTTAACAGGTAGCCAAATTTCCTTACGAGCCCTGAGGATATAAATATCCCCAGTAAAGTTGTGCCACCAAGAATGATTGAGGCAAGACAAAAATGTACACGTATCTGTACAATTAACAATTCCCGTATTATTATCACATGTCAAATTCCCCACTAATAATAGGTAGGGCTTACGGACACAAGCAATAATATATCGGGAGGTATTCCGATATAACTGAATATGAAAGGAGTTATTTGGGTTAGAAAGATTAAGGGACATATTCCCCACAAAAGTGCTAATGGCATCGCCTGCAGCTAACAACTTCCAAAGATGACTCTGTACTTCAGGACTCCTTCACGCCGTACCAAGGTTTCATTACTGTTAGCGGCAATACTTTTATTTACCCAGTGTCATTTCAAAGGTATGTGACTAAATTTTATTTGAAAATCACCATGCACACTCCAATCAGTTATTTACATTCCATTGTATTCTAATAAAATCCGGGGTTTAGTTCCCCAATATTGTTGTCACTCCAGCACCTCAATATTAGGAGAAACCTCTAGAATAGGACAAAAAAGTAAAGAACTAGGAATAGTTTCATTACTATATACAGTATGATTATATTAAAAGCTTCTAGTTACAATAATAACAGTTTTAGCAGCCACATGACTATGATTATAGTGAACAGCCCAGGCTTCATGCGATTTTCGGAGACAATGAGGACTATTTCCCATACATATTGGAAGTCCTTCCACTCCAAATTGGTATGTGCTGATTATAATTCCTGTTTCCCGTTCTATATTGTCCTTGTCTATATAGGGGGACGGCATCCAAGTAATGTCATTGGTGAAAACCTTAATTTCCGCCTCCCCCCAGGCGACTCCCTGATACAAGGGCGGAAAGGGAATATAAGTCCAATATTCATACAAAGCCTCACTAAGAGAAATAAGTCCCCCGCCGAGGCACATCTAACAAAGGAAGAAATGCATGCTGAATCCAGTTTTCTTTTCAACAGGGTCTCAATCATCTTGTAGGAAACCACTCAGCTCCGCTCCCTGTAAGGACAAGAGCATAGCCCCGTCCCTGTTTTAGAACTTGCCCTTGAACATACTTACCTTCTTCATTAGGATACCAAACCTTTAAATTGTCAGCGGGGACTATCACCGAGGGAGGTGAGGAAAGACGGGTTACGGCAGCGGAATCTTGCAATTGTCTCCATTGATTCAAAAAAATTAAGGTAAAAAGAACCTTCAAAATCTGGTTTCTGGGGGGCTCATTTCCCCCTTTTTGTTTTAGTAGTTGAGTTTTTAAAGTTAAATTTGCGCGCTCAATGATGGCTTGACCTTGACTGTTGCCCGGGATACTGGTGATATGTTGAATATTGTATTGCTGTAAGAAAACTTGTAATTTATGAGAGACATAGGCAGGGGCATTATTAGTTTTAAGTATAAGAGGAATGCCCATGATGGCAAAACAAACCAAGAGATGTGTAATAACAGAATCAGCTTTCTCAGATGGCAACGGAGTGGCCCATTGAAAATGAGAAAAGGTATCAATGGTATGATGAACATACTTTAATCGTCCAAAAGAAGGGACATCTCATGGATTAACCCCAGGATGGAAGGATGGAATGCTCAAAGGAGCACAGGAAAGACAAGCTCAAATAAGAGAACGAGCTTGTTTTGTTCTGCAGCATGTAGGTGGCTGATTAAAAGCGAATCAATCTGAGTATTACCATGAACTAATGGTCCAGGAAATTGAGAATGAGAACGAAGATGAGTGATGAATAAAGGAGCTCGACGTTGGCTCAAAGTAGAAGATAACAAGGAAAAGAGTTTTTGAAGAGAAGAAGTAGCACAAAGAGGTAAAGTGGCCTGAGAAATATAAGAAGTAACATAAACGGCGTATTGAGAATCACTAACAATGTTACAACCAGTAGTAGGGAAATGAAGTAAGACCATGAGAATAGCAAACAGTTCTCCCTGTTGCACCGAGGGATAAGGATAAACTGTAACTCGAGATTGATGAACACTCCAATATCCAGCCTTATCATTGCTACTAGCGTCAGTAAAAAAGGTAGGACCTTGAACAGGAAATACAGAAATTGGTGAGAAAGGCAACACAGAATGTTGCCTAAAAAATGAAAAGATCGGAGACTTAGGATATTGGGTAGAAAATTGTCCAACAAAAGAAGCACAAGCAACTTGCCAAGAATCAGAAGTTGCAAGAAGATAAGTGATCTGATTATGAGTGAATTGAGGAATAATTAAGGAAGGATCTCCTCCCCAAAGTTGTCGACAGTGATGCCGTCCTTTGATGATCAGTTCAGCTAAACAATCGATATAAGTAGCCAAGCTTTTAGATATTTTATTGGACAAAAAGATCCATTTTAGTGGTCAACTAGTTTGATGAATCATTCCTGTGGGAGAAGGTAAAGTATGAAATAAACAAAAGGAAGGGCCTTTTGAAGTTGCTCTTCAACAAGCTGGAGTTCCTGTAAAGCCAAAGGAGTTAAATGGCATGAGTTGTCCAAGTGACTGTCTCCTTCTAGAATAGAAAAAAGATGTTATAACCGATATGTTGGTATTCCTAAAACAGGACGCATCCAATTAATGTCTCCTAGAAGCTTTTGAAAATCATTTAACGTTTTTAAATGATCACGTCGAATTTGAATTTTTTGGGGTTGAATATTTTGTGTTCTTAAGGTATAACCCAAATATTGAATAGGAAAATCCAGTTAAATTTTTTCTGTGGCAATATTAAGTGAGTAGAAAGAAAGCTGAGTTTGTAATGATACAAAAGCATCTTGCTGCTTTTCTCTTGTGGGTGCAGCAAGAAGAATGTCATCCATATAATGATATAAAGAAACAGAAGGATGACGCTTTCGAACAGGATCCAAGGCCCTATGGACAAATTCTTGACACAAGGTAGGGCTATTTAACGTACCTTGAGGTAACACTTTCCATTGATATCGAGAAAGTGGCTGAAAATTATTAAAAACAGGGACAGAGAAGATCCATACAATGATAAATTAACACAGTTAGAAACTGATTGTTTACAGGATTTAAAGTCCTATGTACGAATTTTTGACATATAGTAGGGCTATTAAGTATACCCTGGGAAGAAGCTTTTGCTGATATTTTTGAATAGGTTGTCCATTATTATATTTAGGAATAATAAAGGCAAACTTTTTACAATCTTGAGGTTGTAATGGAATAGAGAAAAAACAATTTTTGAGATTTATGACCATTAATTTTTAACTTTGTGGGATAAGGGCAGGATTAGGAAGACCGGGCTGTAAACTTTCCCTAGGTTGAATGTAAACATTTATAGTTTTAAGAACAAGACAAAGACAGGAATTCCATGCAGAAGTACGTGGCTTTAGATTCCTCTCGGCCATTTGTTTTTTGACTTACTCTTTTAAAATCCTAAGTATTTCTTTAGATAATGGCCACTGTTTCACCTAAAGAGGAGTGGTCGTTTTATACTTTAATTATAAAACTTGAGGCTGGTGAACAGTGGCTATGAGTTTAAAGGATTGTAGCCCATTTTGAACATCATATTTTTGACAGCTGAGGAAATATGAAGAATGTTTAAAAAAGCACCAAATTGTTATGAAAGATTTTGTCCCCAAAGATTAATATTGATAGGAATAATATAAAAAAACACTTGACCTTGTTGACCTTTAGGACTGACACAGGTTAAAGGTTCTATGTTTTGATAAACCACAGAAGCAGCACCCAAGCCAGTGAGTATAACTGAAACTTATCTTTTTTCCCATTGTATAGGCCACTAATTTAAACAAATAATAGACATATTCACCCCCATATCAATTAACCCTTTAAAAACTATTTCATTAATATGCAATGAACATAAGGGCTTTTGATTAGAAACTAAAGTTTCCCAAAAAACAGTTTTTTCTGTGCTACCAAACCCTCCCTATTGAGAATACGTTCCCCTGCCTCTAGGCATATAAATTGTGAACTTGTACCATAATAAGAATTTTATTAGTAACATCAAGATCAATGATTTCTGAAATCATCATTAACTTCCATATAGCACTGTTGTTTTGACCTAACAAAAGTCCTACATGTCCTTTTGGCAAAGGGCCACACACTCTAATAGCTAATTTATATACTCCTCTATTAGGAGACAAAGTGTATAAGGCTGAGTAATAGCTAAGTCAGCAGCGGCACTCTGCTTAGTTGCCGCATAAAGCTGAGAAACTGGGGTAAGGTGTGGGATCCTTAAGGAGGACTTGAATTTATTCCCTAATGTTGTAAGCCATTGCTCACTGAATATTGTAGTAGACTTGTATTGTAATTGTTGGGGCCTCAAACCTGTGGGCCCCGACTCCCGTTTCCCAGGAGAGGAGACAGTAAATTTCCACTTCTATCAGTTTTGGAACGACATTTATTTGTCCAATGTCGACCTTTATCACAACATTTGTACACCTCTGAAGGCAGCTTTCTGCCTCGAGGGATAAAAGTGTTCAATTTTTATGACATTCTTTTTTGAAATGTTTACCACACTGAAAGCAAATACCTTGTTTGTTATTTCCTTTTAAGGCTTTAGACAAAGCTCCAGCAAATAATTGAGCATTATAAATAGCCCCTCCAACACTAACACAAGTTTTAATATATTTATCTAAATTGGCCCCATTGGCCTTTAACGATTTTAACAATTTTTGACAGTCAGCATAAGCATTTTTAAAAGACAATGTTTGTAACAAAATTTTTGAAGCAAAGCCAGCACTCAAAATTTTCAAGACAGCATCCTGAAGATGGGCTACGAAATCTGGATAGGGTTCATTTGTGCCCTGTAAAATCTTCACAGAGGAAAGGGAAGATTTTCCTGTTATCTCTACCTTATTTCAGGCCCTTAAAAACAAAGTCTTGATTTGAGTAAAGGCAACATCATCTAGACCAGCCTGAGCATTAAGAGTAGCATATTGGCCCGTGCCTGTGAGTTGTTCCTCAGTGGGTCCTGGGGGATCACACATAACATTTTTTCTAGCCTGTACATGTGCCTTGTCCATTTACCAGCTATGCAATTATAACCACTGAGAACGATCAAGAAAAGCCTTCCCCAAAGTCTTCCAGTCTATAGGAATCATCAAATTTTCTGATGAAAAAATATCAAGAAGACCAAGGATAGGGGTCCATAGTTAGAAATGGCAGCTTTCATTTCTTTTAAAAATTTAATTTGTAAGGCATTAAATTGGACATTATTGCCACCATTTGAAAACTGAGCATTAGGCGCAAAAGAAGCACAAATAATTAGAAACAGATCCAGCTCCTTAAAAATTTTTTTTAAAATTAAAAGTATATATAATATGTAATAATACTCATATCCCCAAATATAAAGAATCCCAACATATTAATAAGAAAAGGCAAATAACCCAACCAAAAGTAGCAGAACAAAGAAATGACGATAAACCTATATGTCTAACATCATTACTCACTAGGAAATATGTATATTAATACCAAATTGAGAATCATTACATACACAATACAATGGTTAAAATTTAAAAACACAGAAAATATCAAGAGGTAGTTAATGTGTTAAGCAACTCGAATACTCAACTTCTGTTTGGAGTGTAAATTGGTGGAACCTATGTACCCCTATAACATAACAATTCCCTAGCTGGAGTTATTAATACTATATTAATATTAATAGTTAATATTAATGTGCTTATTTATTGACTATTGAAATACTCATAATATTTTAATAAACAATAAGATATACATATACACTGGTTTTGACATATTAAACAGGTGTTTAGTATAAATTTAAAGTATGTCTGATGTGAACAGGGCTTCAACTTTGCCAAACAAAGGTAAAGATAAGGAAGCCGGGGGGTTGGAGGCTCTGGAAAATCCTTTTTTAACAGGGCAGAAGGAAAAGAAACAGGGAAAGCTCGCAAAGGTGAATTCGAAGAATATATCTGTAATATTTGTTGAAGCATTTCCATAATACACTGCATGTCAGAATTTCCCTTAGAAGAAGGAAAAGCTGGCTTTTTCTCTTCTCCCCCTTTTGCTACCCCCCCATCCTCTGTTATCCTGGCACAAATGGGCTCCATTTCAGATTTATTTTTTTCCCAAATCCTCAGATACCTTTCCTCCTGTGGCTACATCACCACACTCTGAATCAGTCTCAAGTAACTCTAATGTCTGAGTGATAGAGTTACACAAGGTCCACAATTTTAGAGGCATAATATCCCCTAACTGGAGAGCTCTAAGCAGAGCTTTTACTACCTGTAACCATTCTCTCCGATTCAGCTGCACTTTAGTCTGATACTGAAACCAGTAACAATGGTGTTCAACATGGGCAAACAATCGCTTCAAAGTCTTTTTCTTTTACTTCCACTCCTATAGACAGCAACAGTCCTTGAAACAGCTGTAAATATTCTGAGGCCAGAGAGATGGAATTCCCCATAATGAAAGCTTAAGAAGGTTCCCCTTAACAATATCTGGGCCTTACCCGCCCCTAGGGGGTTCCCCTTCTTGTTCTCCCCTACTCACCCGTGCTGACCCTGCTCGCTGCGCCACTTGTTGGGGTCCGTGCCGGGGGTGGTGGAGAATGAAAGAACACACAAAAGACAAAGACACACAGAGAACATGGCGGCCGCGCTCAGAGCCTCCACCTCACTTTATTTATACCCCATAAACCCCACATCAGCAGAAAGAATGCAATGCAAAACAAACTTTCTTTTCCCAGATGTAACCTTCTACTCAGTTCCTTGTTTCTATGCTCTTCCTTATCTGCCCGCCTTCTTGGCGCCTACAGGAGTTCATTAAAAGTTCAATTGGAGATACTGTCCTTGAGCCCTATCTATTCTCAGCATACTGTTTTCAAAGGCCCCTGCAAAGTTCAGTAACAGCTCACCCTTTCCTTTGAATCAGTGTCTCCAATTCTCAGGCTTCAAATAGCTCCAGCAGACTGCAGGGTTTTGTTTTCCCTTAGCTTAGAACCAGTTATAGTCTGGAACCAATTTGGTGAAAGGTACCTGAGTTTTCCTTAGCAACCTAACTCTGTTTGCCTTATGTGCTTGACTTTTGCTGATTTTCAGCCCAGATTCCCGCTGTGTCCAGTGCTCAAAGGTGGAGGCCAGAGGAAAAGGGCTGGTGGGATCAACCTGCCCCAGCTGCTTGAACAGAAATGCTCTGGGAGGAGGTAGATGGGATGCTTTTGTTTAGCATGGGGCTGTGGGAAGCTCTGGAGGCTAGCTAGCTGAGAGCCATTGCTACCTTTGAGGCTGTGTGTGTGTGTGTGTGTGTGCGTGTACGTGCGTGCATGTGCGCACGTGCACGTGTGTGCGTGTGTGTGCATGTGTGCGTGTGTGTGTGTGTGCACGCACGTGCTCACCCGTGGCATGGGGAAGAGGACTCACAGGTACAGAGGTGAGTAGAACACTCCCTTGATGTGGCGAAGGAGGCCATGCTGCCCACATTTTACACCTGACTAGCACAGGCTCTTGCCAGCTTCTTACCTGCCTCTAGGTCTTTGCCCTGGATGTTCCATCTGCATGAAATGCTTTGCCCTTTGATAGTCACAAGGGTCACCCATTCTTTCATTCTGTCCTCTGATACCTTCTTACTGCCACCCTCCCGTTACTCTCTATTTCCTTTCTGCTTTATTGTTCATCATAGTACTCACCTGTACTTGGTACTATGTTGTACAGTTACTTTTATAACATGTCTTCCCAATTAAATGCAACCTCTTTGAAGGCAGAGTCTTGCCTATGTTGCTCATTCTTCTGTTCTCAGTGCCTTGAGCCATACCAGGTGCATATTAGGCACTCAATAAATATTCATTGAATGAATGGATGAGTGGGTAGGTAAATGTTTTTGGTGTCTGGGGCAGCAAGCAGCAAGGTGAGAGGTTATTATATGACATGGGCTTGACAACAGACTACATAGGGAGGAAACCTGGCAGATTAATGTTCTCTTAGTCTTTTCTTTCTCTCCTTTCCTTTCCTCTCATCCTCTACTCTATTTCACTTGGTTTACTATATTCTTAGGATTTACTTTTGGGCTGTTAAATAAATATATTTACCAGTTTCTAATGATATCTTTTGACTTCCTAGCTATAGAAGATACTGAATACAGTAGCTTCTTTCTTCCCCTTCTGTTAGTTATATTAGATCTACATTTTCAGGGCTTAGAATATTCATGTGTTTTTAATCATAAATCCCAACTTGCTTTAGTCTTAGTCCTACATTTAAATAGATTCTGTCTTCTTCACTAGGCCTTTGTTGTTGTTTTCCATTCAACTCTTGGGTGGCTGAAAAGTTCTTCCCCTGATAATTTCTTCAAGAAATAACAAAATGTCTTAAATTCTTGTAGGTTCAAAAATGGTTCATTACTTTTATAATGAATGATAGTTTTGCTGGGTATAAAATGTTTGAGTCACACTGTTTTTTTGGAGGCCTAGTACCAAAAGTATCACTCCACTATCTTCTAATGGTAAAGTCTAAGGCCAATCTCATTTTTTCCCATCATAAGAAACGGGTGCCTGGCTGCCCAAATATTCTTTCTTTACCTTTGAAGTCTCGTAAATGTACTAGATTATTGTTGTCAATTTTTTCCAGGATACTCTGTGACTTTCAAGAAATATTCAAGTACAATGTATTCAAGTCTTCTTTTATTTCTGGAAAATTTATTGAATTATACCTTTAAATATTTTATATCTTTTGCTAATCTTGCTTATCTATCATTTTCTTTCTAATCCCTTTAAATTCCTTATTTCCATTTCATTCTATTCTCATTTTTTTGTATCACTGTTCTTTCCTTTCTGTTTCTTTCTGTATTCTTTTTTATTATTATTATACTTTAAGTTCTAGGGTACATGTATACAACATGCAGGTTTGATACATAGGTATACATGTGCCATGTTGGTTTGCTGCACCCATCAACTCATAATTTACATTAGGTATTTCTCCTAATGCTATCCCTTCCCCAGTCACCCACTCCCTGACAGGCCCCAGTGTGTGATGTTCCCTGCCCTGTGTCCAAGTGACCTCATTGTTCAATTCCCACCTATGAGTGAGAACATGCGGTGTTTGGTTTTCTGTCCTTATGATAGTTTGTGGAGAATTATGGTTTCCAGCTTCATCCATGTCCCTGCAAGGGACATGAACTCATCCTTTTTTATGGCTCCTTACTATTCCATGGTGTATATGTGCCACATTTTCTTAATTCAGTCTATCACTGATGGATATTTAGGTTGGTTCCAAATCTTTGCTATTGTGAATAGTGCCACAATAAACATATATGTGAATGTGTCTTTTTAGTAGCATGATTTATAATCCTTTGGGTATGTACCCAGTAATGGGATTGCTGGGTCAAATGGTATTTCTAGTTCTAGATCCTTGAGGAATTGCCACACTGTCTTCCACAATGGTTGAACTAATTTACATTCCCAACAACAGTGTAAAAGCATTCCTATTTCTCCATATCCTCTCCAGCATCTGTTGTTTCCTGACTTTTTAATAATTACTATTCTAACTGGCGTGAGATGGTATCTCATTGTGGTTTTGATTTGCATTTCTCTGAGGACCAGTGATGATGAGCATTTTTTTCATGTGTCTGTTGGCTGCATAGGTGTCTTCTTCTGAGAAGTGTCTGTTCTTATCCTTTGCCCACTTTTTGATGGGGGTTTTTTTTCTTGTAAATTTGTTTGAGTTTTTTAGATTCTGGATATTAGTCCTTTGTCAGATTGGTAGATTGAAAACATTTTCTCCCATTCCATAGGTTGCCTGTTCACTCTGATGGTAGTTTCTTTTGCTGTACAGAAGCTCTTTAGTTTAATTAGATCCCATTTGTCAATTTTGGCTTTTGTTGCCATTGCTTTTGTTGTTTTAGTCATGAAGTCCTTGCCCATGGCTATGTCCTGAATGGTATTGCCTAGGTTTTCTTCTAGGGTTTTAATGGTTTTAGATCTAACATTTAAGTCTTTAATCCATCTTGAATTAATTTTTATGTAAGATGTAAGGAAGGGTTCCAGTTTCAGTTTTCTACATATGGCTAGCCAGTTTTCTCAGCACCAATTATTAAATAGGGATTTCTTTCTCCATTGCTTGTTTTTGTCAGGTTTGTCAAATATCAGATGGTTGTAGATGTGTGCTGTTGTTTCTGAGGCCTCTGTTCTGTTCCCTTGGTCTATATGTCTGTTTTGGTACCAGTACCATGCTGTTTTGGTTACTGTAGCCTTGTAGTATAGTTTGAAGTCAGGTAGCATGATGCCTCCAGCTTTGTTCTTTTGGCTTAGGATTGTCTTGGCAATGCGGGCTCTTTTTTGGTTTCATGTGAACTTTAAAGTAGTTTTTTCTAATTATGTGAAGAAAGTCATTGGTAGCTTGATGGGGATGGCATTGAATCTATAAATTACTTTGGACAGTATGGCCATTTTCATGATATTGATTCTTCCTATCCATGAGCATGGTATGTTCTTCCATTTGTTTGTGTCCTCTTTGATTTCACTGAGCAGTGGTTTGTAGTTCTCCTTGAAGAGGTCTTTTATATCCCTTGTAAATTGGATTCCTAAGTATTTTATTATCTTTGAAGCTATTGTGAATGGAAGTTCATTCATGATTTGGCTCTCTGTTTGTCTGATACTGGTGTATCAGAATTCTTGTGATTTTTGCACATTAATTTTGTATCCTGAGACTTTGCTGAAGTTGCTTATCAGCTTAAGGAGTTTTTGTGCTGAGATGATGGAGTTTTCTAAATATACAATCATGTCACCTGCAAACAGGGACAATTTGACAACATTTCCTAATTAAATACCCTTTATTTCTTTCTCCTGCCTGATTGCTCTGGCCAGAACTTCCAACACTATGTTGAATAGGAGTGGTGAGAGAGGGCATCTTTGTTTTGTGCTGGTTTTCAAAGGGAATGCTTCCAGTTTTTGCCCATTCAGTATGATATTGGCTGTGGGTTTCTCATAAATAGCTCTTACTATTTTGAGATACATTCCATCAATGCCTAGTTTATTTGACAGTTTTTAGCATGAAGGGCTGTTGAATTTTGTTAAAGGCCTTTTCAGCATCTATTGAGATCATCATGTGGTTTTTTTCATTGGTTCTGTTTATGTGATGGGTTACGTTTATTGATTTGTGTATGTTGAACCAGCCTTGCATCCCAGGGATGAAGCTGACTTGATCGTGGTGGATAAGCTTTTTGATGTGCTGCTGGATTTGGTTGACAGTATTTTATTGAGGATTTCTGCATCAATGTTCATCAGGGATATTGGTCTAAAATTCTCTTTTTTTGTTGTGTCTCTTCCAGGCTTTGGTATCAGGATGATGCTGGCCTCATAGAATGAGTTAGGGAGGATTCCCTCTTTTTCTGTTGCTTGGAATAGTTTTAGAAGGAATGCTACCAATTCTTCTTTATACCTCTGGCAGAATTCAGCTGCGAATCCATCTGGTCCTGGACTTTTTTTGGTTGGTAGGCTATTAATTATTGCCTCAATTTCAGAACCTGTTACTGGTCTATTCAGGGATTCCACTTCTTCCTGGGTTAGTCTTGGGAGGGTTTATGGTTCCAGGAATTTAGCCATTTCTTCTAGATTTTCCAGTTTATTTGTGTGGAGGTGTTTATAGTATTCTCTGATGGTGGTTTGTATTTCTGTGGAATACAGAATACATATATATCTGTATATATCCCCCTTATCATTTTTTAGTACATCTATTTGATTCTTCTCTCTTTCTTTATTAGTGTTGCTAGTGGTCTATCAGTTTTGTTAATCTTTTCAAAAAACCAACTCCTGGATTCATTGATTTTTTGAAGGGTTTTGTGTGTCTCTATCTCTTTCAGTTCTGCTCTAATCTTAGTTGTTTCTTGCCTTCTGCTAGGTTTTGAATTTGTTTGCTCTTGCTTTTCTATTTCTTTTAATTTGATGTTAGGGAGTTGATTTTAGATCTTTCCTGCTTTGTCTTTTAGGGATTTAGTGCTATAAATTTCCCTCTACACACTGCTTTAACTGTGTCCCAGAGATTCTGGTACATTGTGTCTTTGTTCTCATTGGTTTCAAAGAACATTTTAACTTCTGCCTTCATTTTGTTAGTTACCCAGTAGTCATTCAGGAGCAGCTTGTTCAGTTTCCATGTAGTTGTGCAGTTTTGAGTGAGTTTCTTAATCCTGAGTTCTAATTTGATTGCACTGTGGTCTGAGAGACAATTTGTTGTGATTTCTCTTCTTTTACATTTGCTGAGGAGTGCTTTACTTCCAAGTATGTGGTCAATTTTAGAATAAGTGTGATGTGGTGCTGAGAAGCATGTATATTCTGTTGATTTGGGTTGGAGAGTTCTGTAGATGTCTATTAGGTCTGCTTGTTGCAGAGCTGAGTTCAAGTCCTGGATATCCTTGTTAACCTTCTGTCTTGTTGATCTGTCTAATACTGACAGTGGGGTGTTAAATCTCCCATTACTATTGTGTGAGAGTCTAAGTCTCTTTGTAGGTCTCTAAGAACTTGCTTTATGAATCTGGGTGCTCCTATATTGGGTGCATATATATTTATGATAATTAGCTCTTCTTGTTGAATTGATCCCTTTTCCATTATGTAATGTCCTTCTTTGTCTCTTTTGATCTTTGTTGATTTAAAGTCTGTTTTATCTGAGACTAGGATTGCAACTCCTGCTTTTTTTTTTTTTTTTTTTTTTTTTTTTTTGCTTTCCATTTTCTTGGTAGATCTTCTTCCATTCGTTTATTTTGAGCCTATGTGCTTCTTTGCACATGAGATGGGTCTCCTGAATACAGCACACTGATGGATCTTGACTCTTTATCCAATTTGCCAGTGTGTGTCTTTTAATTGGAGCATTTAGCCCGTTTACATTTAAGGTTAACATTGTTATGCATGAATTTGATCCTGTCATTATGATGTTTGTTGGTTATTTTGCCCATTAATTGATGCAGTTTCTTCATAGCATCGGTGGTCTTTACAATTTGGCATGTTTTTGCAGTGGCTGGTGCCAGTTGTTTCTTTCCATGTTTCATGCTTCCTTCAGGGGCTCTTGTAAGACAGGCCTGGTAGTGACAAAATCTCTGAGGATTTGCTTGTCTGTAAAGGATTTTACTTCACTTTCACTTACGAAGCTTAGTTTGGCTGGATATGAAATTCTGGCTTGAAAATTCTTTTCTTTAAGAATGCTGAATATTGACCCCCCCCCCCCCTTCTGGCTTGTAGGGTTTCTGCCGAGAGATCCACTGTTAGTCTGATGGGCTTCCCTTCGTGGGTAATGACCTTTCTCTCTGGCTGCCCTTAACACTTTTCCCTTCATTTCAACCTTGGTGAATCTGACAATTATGTGTCTTGGGGTGGCTCTTCTCAAGGAGTATCTTTGTGGCATTTTTGTATTTCCTGAATTTGAGTGTTGGCCTGCCTTGCTCAGTTGGGGCAGCTCTCCTGTATAATATCCTGAAGTGTTTTCCAACTTGGTTCCATTCTCTCCATCACTTTCAGGTACACCAATCAGATGTAGATTTGGTCTTTTCACACACTCCCATGTTTGTTGGAGGCTTTGTTCATTTCTTTTTACTGTTTTTTTTTTTTCCCCTCTAATCTTGTCTTCTCGCTTTATTTCATTAATTTGATCCAATCACTGATACTCTTTCTTCTACTTGATCGAATCGGCTACTGAAGCTTGTGCATGTGTCCCAAAGTTCTCTTGCCATGGCTTTCAGCTCCATCAGGTCATTTAAGCTCTTCTCTACACTGTTTATTCTAGTTACCCATTTGTCTAATCTTTTTTTTCAAGGTTTTTAGCTTCCTTAAGATGGGTTTGGACATCCTCCTTTATCTTGGAGAAATTTGTTATTACTAACCTTCCAAAGCCTACTTCTGTCAACTTGTCAGTCATTCTCCATCCAGCTTTGTTCCATTGCTGGCGAGGAGCTGCGATCCTTTGGAGGAGAAGATGGGCTCTGATTTTTAGAATTTTCAGCTTTTCTGCTCTGGTTCTCCCCATCTTTTTGGTTTTATCTACCTTTGGTCTTTGATATTGGTGACCTACAGGTGGGGTTTTGGTGTAGATGACCTTTTTGTTGATGTTGATACTCTTCCTTTCTGTTTGTTAGTTTTCCTTCTAACAGTCAGTTCCCTCGGCTGCAGGTCTGTTGGAGTTTGCTGGAGGTCCACTCCAGACGCTGTTTGCCTGGGTTTCACCAGTGGAGGCTGCAGAACAGCAAATATTGCAGACCAGTAAATATTACTGCTTGATGCTTCCTCTGGAAGCTTCGTCCTGGAGGGGCAGCCACCTATATGAGGTCTCTGTTGTCCCCTACTGGGAGGTGTCTCCCAGTTAGTCTACACGGGGGTCAGGGACCCACTTGAGGAGGCAGTCTGTCCATTCTCAGAGCTCAAACGCCATGCCGAAAGAATCACTGCTCTCTTCAGAGCTGTCAGACAGGGACGTTTAAGTCTGCAGAAGTTGTCTGCTGCCTTTTGTTCGGCTATGCCCTGCCCACAGAGGTGGAATCTAGAGGCAGTGGGCCTTGTTGAGCTGTGGTGGGCTTCACCCAGTCGAGCTTCCTGGTCACTTTGTTTACTTACTCAAGCCTCAGCAATGGTGGACGCCCCTCCCCCAGTCAGGCTGCCACCTCACAGTCCCATCTTGGACTGCTACGCTAGCAGTGAACAAGGCTCCCTGGGCATGGGACCCGCTGAGCCAGGCATGGGAAAGAATCTCCTTGTCTGCCAGTTGCTAAGACCTTGGGAAAAGCTCAGTATTTGGGTGGGAGTGTCCTGTTTTTCCAGATAGTCTGACACAGCTTCCCTTGGCTAGGAAAGGGAAATCTCCTGAACCCTTGTGCTTCCTGGGTAAGGTGATGCCCTGCCCTGCTTCGGCTTACCCTCTGTGGGCTGCACCTGCTGTCCAACCGGTCCCAATGAGATGAACCAAGTACCTCAGCTGGAAATGCAGAAATCACCTGTCTTTTGCATCAATCACACTGGGAGCTGCAGACTGGAACTGTTCCTATTTGACCATCTTCTGTATTCTTACCAGTCTTGTTTTACTTGTGTTGCTTCAATTTTGCCCTTATTTCTTTGATGTTTTAATTTAAAAAAAAATTCACCTATTTCCAGATTTTTCTTAGCTCATATTTCAAATTCTTCTATCTTATCACATTTTTCATGAGCTCATATATATCTACTTTATCTCTCTCTCTCTCTCTCTCTGTGTGTGTGTGTGTGTGTGTAAGTGCTTTATTAAGTTTTTAAAAAATCGTGAGAAACTATTTAGTCACATTTTTTGTATCAGCTCCATGGCAATATTTCTCTGCTGAATGTTTTTTTGTTTGCCATTACCTTTCATATTTCTTTGCTTATTTTTTCCTGTAATATTGCTTTACAGAACCTGTAACTTTTCCTTCTTGATGACAAAGTTTTGAATTATTTGAATTTTTACCCCCAGGCCATTTGTAGGAAATTTGCATAGGGAAGAGACCAGAACCACACTGCATTCAAGGAAAAATTTTTCTTCTTTGCAGCGTTTTGTGTGAATCCTTTTAGCCTCCACCTCTGTCCAGTCAACAAAAATGAGCAATTATAGAGCTGTTCACAATGCCAAATCTCTCTCCTCCCCACCTCATGTGGGAAGGCTTTTTTCCTGCACATATGACATATCTGTGTGACTCCTTACTCAACCAACTTTCACCTGTTTCTCAGAACAGAGCTGGGTCCAAGGGGACATTGTCGACAGCATTTTGGAGCCCATTTCCATTGTTGAAAGTAAGGGATTCTGATTCTATACCTCTGTGTGGCTCCTCACTTGAGATTGTACCTTCTTCACTCCTTCCTAAAACGGCAACCAAAGAATATCCTCTCTGCTTCTGGGCTCTGCTGTTTTTGGTGCCCTCTCTATTTACTTCATGTTTTACAGTTCCATGTCTCCTAGGTTTATCACAGCTAGAATTTGTGTTTGTGTCTCCTTTTTTAGAGTTATTGTTAAAAAGGGGAGATTGAATGCTAATCATGTGCTACCATATTCAGATGGGAAAACCTCCGTCCTTTTTGAGAAATCTCTTTCTTCATTAATAGGAAGCCTGTTTTCAAACTCTCCTTATTCTCCAGGAAGCAGCTGTTTTCTTTTCTCTATCTGTCCCTCTCCAGGTTTCCAAGTGAGGCCAGATGGCTTGTTCCTCAAAAGGTTTTACCCTGACCACCCACGTCTGAATCCTCACTGTGCTCAGATTCCACACTGGGTGTAGCTTCTACTGCTTTGACTGCACCACCTTTTTATATGTGTGTATTTCTCTTTGTCTAAATAATAGGGCATTTGGAGCCATGGTCTGGGGCAGGAACACTGTATCCTCTCTGCTACTAGCGTGTCGTTCCATGTAGTAGGTGCTGCATACATGATTATGAATTATTCCCTTCTAGGGAATTCTTATTGAATTAGATAGCTGTGTACTTGGCACGCATTATATTTGACACATACTCAGTCACGAAGACTTGGTAACACATAGCTTCTGATAAAGAACTGTGGGTAAGTGCCCTCTTGAACTTTTGTGACACTGAGCAATATCATTAGAAATAACTTCAGCTTTTAGTTGTCTCCAGGATTGCATAAATCAGTAATCCTTCCAAAATGATACCCGCTAGTTACAGCCTTTGGCATCAAATGATAATGTTCCTGGTAGCCTGCATCCTGCATACTTTAGTCATGTTCCAGAGTATCAGACCTAACAGTAAAAGGGGCTAATGAGGCCAACGACTCTCACAGGGGTTCCCACTGCTTCCTAAGTAGAAGCATTTTAAAACTTCTTCCTAAGTAGAAGCATTTTAAAGCATTTAAAAATTGGATTTTAGGGTAGATGGTTTGAAAAACAAATGAAAAACCTGCATATGATTCTAGTCTAACTTGCTAGCAATGTGTCTCCCCATCTCCACCCTCACTCCCAGACTCCTAAAGATGCCTGGTTTAGTCCAATGCCTGTGTTTTAGCTGTAGAAAGCTGGCACAGAGGGGCAAAGTGACTCATTCAAGGTCACACATCCCATGCATTTTCTTGAATGGCTGTACCACTTTTGTCCTTCATATGGTCCACAGATGGACAGTTTCTTAATAGATGAATCTGATGTGTCTGAAGGTTGGCTTATGCTAAAGTCAGGCTTGATGTCTGGGCTGGGGGGAGGGGAAAAGACGCTATTTTAGAAAAAAAGGAGTCATTGGAGTAGAATGGAAAATGTGCATTTGACACCGATCAATATGCCAATGCTTAAACTGAGATTTCCAAACATGATAAAGGGTGGAAAAGATAAAATGGTAATTCAAACCATAGCAGCCTCCTTGACCCCAGTCAGTAGGAGACTCAGTGGAACAAATGGTTGCTTCTCCAAATTAAAAAAAAAAGGTGGCAGAGGTTAATTTCCAGTTTCTGGGAAGGTGTGCTTAAAACGTGATGGATTTGAAGACTCTGCCAACCATTTCTCTGTCTCTGTCTTTTTTTTTTCTTTACCTTTAACTTCCCTGTTTCTGAAATACTAGTCGTTTTTATTTCATTCAATATCAATAAGGTGCCTACATGTAACCCCAGATGGGAAAGAGATGCATAACCACAGAGCACAGCCAGCTCTGGGCAGGGGCTTGCTCGGGGTTGGGCTTTGGGTGTATGGGTCAGCAAAGCCGAGAGCAGGCTGCCAGGGACATCCTGGAACTCACGGGCACAGCCCAGGATTTTACATACTTGGCAGGGGAGTGGACTGAGAGAAGGATAGAGGGGTGTGGCCTGTGCTGGGTTTGGAGATAGGGAACTGGGATGTATGAGGAACTCGGAGGATGTGGGTGCTGGCCCTTCCAAGGAAATTCCAAAGCCATCTGGCTCCTTTGGTAATGCTTGCCGTGGAATAATGTAAGACCCTTGTGGGTAGTGTTCTCATTCTACAGATAAGGAAAATGGGATGCTAATAAATGAATTTTCTGTGTTACAAAAGTTGCTCTGAACAAGTCCCAGTCTAGAGCCCTCGACTCTGGGCTTTTCACTCACAACTATATCACAGAGCTGGCTTTTTCTTTGGGTTACCACCAGCAGGTTTTTCCTAGACTTGCTAGCTGCCTAGCATCATGCTCAAGACACTGCCATGTAAACAGTAGTTACAACATTAATTCCAGCTGAAGAGGAACTTCTTTTAAAATACTATTGAATGCATTTTCAATTTTGAAAGTAATGTACCAAAGTTCAGAAAATTTAGAAAACCGTAAGATCAAGAAACATTTAAAATAATCTCAGACTGCTAACAGAACAGCTGGAATCATTTTGGTCTGTGGCTTTTTGGTCATTTTCCTCATACGTTTAGCTTTAGGAAAAATCTGTTGAATACCATATTGCACATACAATTTCATTTCTTGCTGTTTTCATACAGCTTTTTGTCGTAAATCCCCCCATGACAACTTGAATGGTAGGAGAATAGTTGTGAGGAGCTTAATCATGAAGCATTTACCAACCATAGTATTAAAGCATTTGATTGTATTAATTCAATAAGTATCTCTCAAGCACCTTGTGCCCAGGCTCTCCTGGCTGCCATCGTCCCAGTGACAGTCACCTTGCTCTGCTGAGGGATTTGGAATACTCAGAACCACATGAGTGGTAGCCCCACACACATTAGTGAGAACCCCCCTATATTAATGGAAGCCCCAGACTTTCATTCTGGCTCGTCCCCCATCAGTGGGCCACGTGGTGGCGGAAACCACATGTAGGCTGGCTGAGGCCAAGATGCAACGCAGTAAGATCACCATGGGCCCATCTAACATTTTCTTTACTAATTCATCTCCATGACTGTTTTAATCACCTCCTATTCGCCCCACTCATGAGGGAGGGATTCCTGTCCTAGGGTTCTGGGGATAGCCAAATATATAATACCCAACACTGGACAGATGAGATGTATAGCAGTTTATTAGTCACATTTGCTCACAGCCCAGGGAGGACACCATGTTGCAGGCAGGGCCTCACAAAGGTTGCACCCGGGAACTGAGTAGACCATCACGGGCTGCGGGCAGCAGGCCTTGTAGTATCAAGAGGGTGTGGGTGCTCCCTGTTCCTTGTGAAAGGATATGATTGGCTCGTTTGAATAATTTTGCAGACTGGCACAGAAGTGAAACCTACTCCTCAGGGGTAAACTGTAACTGTGCCTGGTCCCTTTGATAAGGAGGGTTGTTGGGCTAGGGGACCTTATCCAAGAGGGCAGAGTAGGGAGGGGAACTGGCTGTTAGGCCATTCAAGGCCCTCCTAATTTTACCAGATGTCAAGGCAGCTCCTAATAGTGAGCCTTAATGTTACATCTTACACCACAGTGAAAAGAACTGCTTTTCCTGCCTCCATTTTCTACAGCTCTTTCCTCCTACAATTTTTTTTTTTTTAAACGCTCTGGCCTTTGCTGACTTTTATTTGTGCAGCTGTCTAATAGTATACAGTTTAAAGTCAGCCAACCTGGTTCAAGTCCAGGCTCAGCCACGCACTAGCCTGAGGGCATTAGACAAATCACTTCACCTCTCTCTGCCTTGGTCTCCTCTTTTGTGAAATGGAGATGATGGTACTGAAAGTCCTTACCTCATACAATTTTTGCAAGAACTCAATAATACAGATAAAGCATTTAGAATAGCATCTGTATGTGCTATGTAAGTACAAATATTCCTATGACTACTTTTACTTGTATGTTGATTATAATGTGATTCTGCTCTTTTCAGCCTTTCTACTCCCTTTTTCCAAGGCTAAAGTTACCACAAACATGTTTCCAGAAAGCTTACTCTGTTCCTTCATTCATGTATTTCTTCATTTCTTCATCCATTCAGTCAACACATATTTAAGATCCTCTGCCGTGTACCAGGCACTGTTCTAGGTGGCAGATTCCATCAGACAATGAAACTGACAAGCACCTTAGGAGCTGAGGCTTAGTGTAAAAGTGGGTAGACAGAAGATAGGCAAGTATATAAACTGAAAGGTACTTATGACTGGCAAAGAGTGCTCTGAAGGAAGAAAAGAAAATGAAAAGGAAGCCATCAGAGACACAGCTTGGTTCTGTTATGCAAGGCACTGACAAAAAGCAGGGCTAGGGTTCTCTCATATTATAGGGGTGGTGTGAGGTCTTTGGAGGGCCAAAACCTCTGTTCTCTTGCTTGGTGAAAGATACAAGATTCATTAGTATTGTTTTCCCAGGTCGGGTTTTTTTTTTTGGTCGTCTTTAAGGCTCTCCCCTCCCCTCTTCCCTGGCCATCTCTCTTTCCCCCGTCAAGAAAGGTCCTATCTTGTTAACCCAGTTTATGCATCGATTTTGGTCTAGAGTCAGGAAAATTAATAGAGAAAGACAGGAGCAGAGAGGCAAGAAAAAGGAGGACCTGCTTTGTGAAGTTAAACTCAATTTATAAAATAAGAAGCTTTACAGGAGTGCAGAGAAAGGTTCAAGAAAAACAAGCCCCGGTGTTCCTTATTAGTTACGTATTGCTATATAACAAACCACTCCAAAATTTAGTGGCCTGAAACAACAGTGATTTATTATTTCTCACAATCCTGTGAATTGCCAGTTAATTTCTCTTCTGGTTTTGCTTGGGCTCACTCATTCAACCACAGGATGGGCAGGACTGGAAGATCCTAGATGGGCTCACTCACTTGTTTGGAAGTTGGTGCAGGCTGCAGCCTTGGATATTTTGATTTCTTCATCCTCTAGGAGACCAGACCAAGTTCCTGTAAGCAACCCCAGGGCAGAATTCCAAGATGATGAAGGCAGATATTGCAAGACCTCTTCTGTCGTAGGTTCTGAAACTCACACAATGTCACTTCTGCCACATTCTATTGGTCATAGGAAGTCACAAAGACAACTCAGATTCTAGCTGGTGAGACAGATGTTAAATTAAAAATCATGTAGTTCTTATTTTTGAAGATGTGAGAGGGAGCTGAAGAAGAAGTATCACATGAGCTTATCCATGAGGAATGACATGCCCAACACTGAACCATCATCTGGATTGATTTACTTCCCTTTGTTTGGGATCACACATATACAGACAGGGCTGTTGGTGTTCAGTTGTGTGGTAGAAGTTTAACATAGCAGTCTTGAAGCTGCTATCCTTAGAGAAGCTTGTGTGCAGGGTTGGCCTATGACAGGCATCTGGGAACCTGGATCTCAGGAGGATCCCAGTATTCCCTAAGGATGGTGCAGTATGCCTAGACTATTTGTACAAACAACCTAGTTTATTCTGAACACTCATTTCTTGCTAGGAATCTGGACCATTGGTGCATTGTAGACAAAGGGTATCCGTGGGAGAAGCCGGCATTAAAAGCCTTCAGCACTAAGTCTCTTACTAGCTTCTCTGGGCAGAAACATATCACTAATGCTGCTGCAATTTGTTGCTCAGGGAAAAGTGGACTCTATGTGAGCCCTCAGGGGAGGGAGAGAGAATAAGCAAGCCTGTGTGTGGATTTCCCCAGACCCTGCCTGTGTCTTTCCTTCTTATGAACTGGCTGTATATCCTTCCAACATTGCTGCTATAAATTGTAGTCAAGAGTACAACTACATACTGAGTTCCACTAGTCCTTCTAACTGACCTCCAAATGTAGATGTGATCTTGGACACTCTAGCATATTAGTCTTATTCTCTTATACGTTTTGTCTTCTAAGAAGATGGGAACCCAATTCCCAGGTGTCATGAGGCAATACCAGAAAATTACCTTGAGGGATTTTATGCTGAGACAGGAAATGATGTCATGTGCCCCTAAAACCCAGAGGTCCTAGCAGGCCTGGTGGCTGTAAACCAGTGTTTCAAAATGATGACTTGCTTATTCACAAAATGTGTTTGGATTTGTGGCGTGATTCATTTAATTAGTAGTAAATACGTGGTAATTTGGAATATGTGAAAGTGATTGGTTCTCTCTGAAACCTCAAGGAACAGCATCTTTCACTCAATGAGAAGGTGAAAACAAAGGCAAAACAAAACAAAAAAAAGAAATCGAAGTCCCTTTGTCCTGATCAGATCTGGGCAGTCGCCTGGACAAATCTGTAAGGATAGATTACCAGGATTGTCTCTACCGAGGGTTCTGCTCGTCCTTGCTTCTAAACCAGGTGTCATCCATCAACCAGTCCTCTGGAGCCTGGAAACTCTGGGGCCTGTAACTACAGTGGAGGGAAAGTTAGCCATGGAATGCCACTTCCCCCAGTCTCCCTGTACCCTCCTCTCCAAACTATCATGCTGCTGGTGTTGGCAATGAAACTGCCTGTGAGTGCACCTGCACTATTGTACAATAAGTAATCACAGCCATTACTGTTTCTTGGGGAGTCCCTGGATGGCAAAAAGCATGGTAGCCGAAGAGGAGGCAAAGAGCATGCTAGCCAAGGAGGAGGCATAGACATCTCCCTTGCCAGGTTTACAGTGGAGTCGTCAAACATGCTAAGGTCGTCACAGCCTTTGAAAGAGAACTACTTGCTGTTTCGGAATGGGAAGAGGGTTGTATAAAACAAACAATATAGGATTTAGAATTTAACAGAGGTGGGTTTCTTTTCTTGCCTACCACTTAATAGCTGTATATGACCTCAGGAAGGTTAATTAAACTCTCTGATCCTTAACATCACAAACTCAGAGAGGTTGTGCACGTAAATTGAGGTGGTGTATATAATGCATCTGAACTGTTGCTTAGCATGAAATAACTGCTTCTTAAACTTGGGTAATGAAAATATATATTTTTATTTTTGCTTATATGTATAGTATTGATGAAATTTTCTGCAATGAACAAATATTTGCTTTATAATGAGAAAAAAGAGGTTTTTTTTTTAATGCTTAAAGCCTATTTTCTTTCCTTGCCAGCCTCGCAGGCTGTCTCTTGGGTGAGTCTTTTCTGAGTCATCCATGCTTAGCACACTCTTGAGCTTGGCTGTCTCTGAGCAGTCATTGTACAGTAACATCTATAGGGGTTTGGAAGGGTTCATGTCCTAACTGAATGACTGAATAACTGTCTGTCACTGAAATAGGTAAAGTACCTCAAATATTTTTTCAGTAATTATAATTTGAATTAATTTTTCATCCAGAATCATTTTCTCTTAGCAGAGTCACTATCACAATATTTAAAAAAGAAAGAGAGAAAGATAAAACCAATCCTTTCTGGATGACTGTCCTTTTTTTCAAATTTTAGTTTCCTTGCGATTTATCTTTTGTTTCCTTTCCAGCTAGGAATGAAATGCATTTTTCAGGAAAGGTCAGGGTAGGCTCCAGCAAACGTTGTAGCTCTGGGGAACGTTCCCAGGGCCAGGGTTGACTGAGTTCTGTGGTGTCTGTTGAGAAAATCTCTGGCAAGTCAGGCTTCTGGGCTGCTCCTCTCCTGCAGGGTAAGTACAAAGAGGGCAGCATAGCCCCCAGGCTAACAGGCCTGGAACCTTTTCAGGAAGCAAAACACATAGGCAGAGTGAGCTGAGTGAGAACTCCTACTGTGTGCAAATTAGTTGCTGGGCGTCCTCTGGCATTTTCTTTAAGTCTATAAAATTTTAGATGGAGAATGACAGGTAGAAAATTTCAGGGTTTTTTTTTTTTTTATTGCAAATGTGCAGAGGACCAAGAATGGCATCTGTGCTCAGAGAGCACTTGGCCTCTCAACAACTTGAGATAGCACATTCAGACTTGCATTATGATTATTCTTCAGTATGCAGGAGCTCTCCCTCCCTCATTAGACTGTGAACTGATTTCTCCTGCGTGACAAGGTCATCCCATCACTTCATGTTTTATATTTTTAACGTTTTTAAAGTTCTTGCCAAAAAATGGTGCTTATACATGTTTACTAAGTGACAGTAATACCCTAGTAGGAGTTGTAGGCAGTGAAGAAATATTAAACAGCAGCAAATGTTACAAGAAATTTTCTCTGACCATTTCTGGAGTCAAAGAGAGCCATTACAATGTCTCAGTCTTACGGGAGGGCCAAGAGGGGTGAGTCAGTCGACAGGCAGCTGTTGAGCACAGTCATGGACCTAGCAGAACACTGGCTCCTGTGGGGCAATCCGAAGCTGCAGACAAGCACTGTGGATGCAGCAGAAGGCCATTATCCTAAGTGGACTAATGCAGGGACAGAAAACCAAATACTGCATGTTCTCACTTATAAGTGGGAATTAAACTTTGGGTACTCATGGACATAAACATGGCAACAATAGCAACTGAGGACTACTAGAGAGGGAGGGTCAGAGCAGGGAAAGGGTTGCAAAAGTAACTATTGGGTACTATGCTCAGTGCCTGAGTGACGAGATCATTTATACCCCACACTTCAATATCACACAATATAGTCAGGAAACAAACTTGTACATGTACCCTCTGAATCTAAAATAAAAATTGAAAAAAGAAAAATATTTTTGAATGAATAAATCAATGAATGAAAAGGAAAAAATGCTGCAGACACAATCTCTCCATAGTCAAGTTGGTGAGCTACAGTTACTGCCCATGAAACTTTAATGATTAATAAAGATGATGTATACTTTTGCACTAAGCTGTATGGTACTAAAGTCAGTGAAGGCAGGGAACGTAGTGGCCCAGAACAGTTAGGAAGGTTTTCTGGAGGAGGCCAGAATGAAAATGGGATCCAAGGGTCAGTTGGTGTCTATATTTATTTACTCTTCATACCCCTTTAGAGGGAGTCTGCTTCCACTTATCAGAAGCCTCAGAGAATTTTCCAGGAGGAGTTAGATCATGTACCCAGTAGCCCTGAGCTAATAAAATCTGATTGTTAAATTCCACCCTTTTCTCATTCTCCCCCAAGGGTCTTGTAATATAATTTGCATTTCTCAAATCTCAGCTCTTGGTACCATTTTCTTAGAAGTCCTACCTCCCAATGCCTCCTAACACTCTGCCTGATACTTGGCATGATGGGAAATTCTTTTTTTCTGCTAATATTTATGCAGGTCTCACGAAAATAAACAATCTCCAAAACTGAACTTGACCCAACCAACATATTTCAAGTACCTGTGATTTCGCTATATGTATATAAATGCAGATGCAACAGTGAATAGTTTCCTGTCCTCAGAAGAGTTTACCTTCTAGACCAGGAAAAGAAATAACTATACTGCAGACAGAATGTGAGAGAAGCTACAACAAAGAAGGATGAGATTAACCGCAATGGGGGAAGCCTTTGCGGAGGGGACAGGACTGGGGCTAGTCCCAAATGAGCCCCTGAAATTTACCTATATGGAAATGGCAGGGTGGGAGAGAGGGACGTGCTAGTCAGTGGACAGGCACACAGAGGTGAACAGTGCAGAAATGGTCCAGGTTTGGCTAAGGCTAGGGATGTGAATGAGTGTCATGGCAGTGAAGACTGGAATGATGAATTCGGTTTGGAACATGAGACTGAGAGGTTGGGCCCTGTACTTTGGGTCAATCCAACCTTTGCCCAAAGGGTTTTGAGCAGAAAAGGGAGGTGAACTTTAGGCTGCTGCTCTGGCCATAGCTTGTGTGTGCAGTGGAAGCAGGAGGTGGTTGCAGATGGAAGGTGGGGCACAGGTCAGGGCTCTGTCTGGCAGTCATTGGTGCAGGCGGTTATGAAGTCTGAAAGTAGGGTAGTGGCAACGGGCCTGGAAAGAGGGGACAGATGAGAGAGAGAAGGCAGGGTAACCTTTGCCTGTCTTTCCTCCTCCCCGGGTAAGATACATTGTCATGTAGGCAATCATTTCAGGGTTGCAGGAAGCTAATGATTTTTCCCCACAGTGTTGCTGGCTTCCAACCAGAGAACGTTGCCCTTGAGATTTGACAATGACTGTTGTCTCCTTGGCAGCGATTCTGAATCAAGGGCAGGAGTCAGCCTTGCTGGGAAGCTGTTCAGTTGATTCAAAGGTCTTGGGACATGTCTCTGGGACTGTGGTTGGCGATTCCTGCAAGTTGCTTCATTCCCTTGTGTCTGGCCCTTGGGTAGAGTCTTCTCTTATCCTCTGAGTGTGGCCAGAGACCCAGTTCCATCCCCCTACAGGTATCAGAAAAGGGCTTCTTCCTGTGTTCAGTTTAGAGCACTTTAAAGCCCCTGCTGACAGATCCTATTCAAGCTAAAATGAGTGGCTGGGGGCAACTCATACATAAGTTCCTTCTATTTAGTGACTTCCTGCACCACGGGGTCTGCATGATTTCTGTTCATTTAATTAAAGGTTATATTGGCAAATTGTTATCCTCGGGAGTGTGGGTGTGCAGGGAGCGCTTTTGGAATACATTACAGGGTAATTCCCTTTGCCCTTTATTGCCTCTGCAGGCCATGTGAAATTGAATCGCAAATAACACACTTTAGAAACAGGCAGAGAGACTGAGGCCTGAACATCCTTTGGTTTTAATGAGACAGTGAGCGTGAGTGTGTAAACGACCCTCTGGTTATGCGGGCCAGGTGGAAGAGGTAGTCGTATAACTAATGGGAGTGATTATTCTCCACCTGCCCCAGACAGTGCAATCAGCAGCCTTCACTCCCGCCGGGAGGGTCTCAATTCAGTGGCTGGCTCTGCCTTTGAAACATCCAGAGGGCCCATTACTGGTAATAGGAGCCTCTCCCAAGCACCCGCTAGAGACCACCTCACTTACGTGCTGGTTGGTGGGGTTGAGGTGGCCCCATGCAACTTTCCCTTTCTCATCTCCCTCCCCGGAGGAGGCTGCTGTGCCCGAAGTTCTGTGCAGGAGGAAAACACCAGCAGGTGGAAACTGTTACAGCAAAGTTGCCCACTCTCAGAGGAGTTGGCAACAGTCTGTGAAGTTCAGAGAATGCAAGGTCTTTAAGTGTGGGGAGGTGAAAGGGTGGGATGCAGCAGGGGACTAAAGGCAAGCAGTGACTGCATGAGACTGTGTGACTTCTTAGGACACTCAGCACTGACCCCCAGCTGGGCAAGAGCTGTGATCACAGGTGGATATGGCCACCTCTAGTCTCAGAAGTATTTGTGCCTGAATTTGAGGGACTGGGTGTTAACACCTTTGTGCCCCATAACATCCTCCGTTAGTGGTGGCACCAGCATTTCTGCAGAGCAGAGGTGTGAGACTGCCGTTTGTGAGGGATGGGAGTGCTATGGAGGGAGGAGATGAAGGTAAACAGGTGTTCATTTTCAGTAGGGTAGTTAGGGTGGGCCTCGATGACGTGACATTGCAACGAGTCTTGAGGAGGTGAGGGAGTTAGCGATGAAGATGTCTGGGGGAAGACTGTTCCAGGCAGAGGGACCATGGTGGTGCTGGCACTTGCTAAAGCAGCTGTGGGCCTGGGTGATCCAGGACTACAAAATGGGCGGGGCAAGGAGGGGGCCGAGAGGTGGGGCTGGAGATGGATTATAAAGTGCTCTGTTGGCCGCTGTAAGGATGCTGGCTTCTATTCTGAGTAAAGGGTGAGCCATTGCGGTTGTTGAGCTGTGGAGTGATATGAAGCAGACATGAAAATAGACAATCCAGTAGAATGAGGAAAATGTATAGATCCAGCTGTATAAAGGAAGCATTTGGTGGGGGGCAGGGAGAGGGGCTGTCTATCCCAGCCTGGGCAGGGGAGACAGAGAGGGCAAGGAAAGGCTTCCCGGGGGAGGTGTCAGCTGCATTTGGCCAGGGTGTTAAATGATGGGCCGGCCCATGACCTCCCAACCCCCACCTGACACTCTGTGTTTCTGTCACCAAGGCAGCAAGGGACTAGTTTCTCTCCTGTGGATTCTTCGGCAATTTGTGCGGTCTGT